>NC_137015.1:1711819-1736819 GCF_032717465.1 Coenobita brevimanus
ACCAAAGTACAAAAGCCTGAAAATTCTCTCCCTTCGACAGAAAATGAAAAAAAAAAAAGTCAAAATAAACACAGGTTCATTGAGAGATGCCTGGACACACTGGATTTGAAATACTAGAGCAAATATATAGAAACCCTGACTCTACCTCTAACCTACCCTGTACCTCTAACTTGCCCCCCACGCCACTAACCTACCTCTCTCACCCCTAGCCTGCCACCTATTCAAGCCTCCCTTCACCACTACACCTCTAACTTACCTACTAACTCAAACTCATATCCCTCTTAACGCCACTAACTTCGACTCACCTCTAACCCGCCTCTAGCTCTTACTCACCCCCAAGCCTCTAACTTTCCTCTAATTTATTCATGCCTGTGCCTCTAATCCCCTCCAAACACTTACTTCCTCCTGCAACACACTAAATTGCTTCTAACTCTACCTTACCTCTTTCTCTAACTAACCCCCTCTAACTCTATATTTTCCCACACCTCTAATTCACCCCCAGCTCTATAATTCTTTCCTTTAATTTCAACTCATGACAGAGGGAAGTGTGAGTCGAAGAGAGGGCAGCCAAATGGTTGAGGACAGGGCAACGTGGAGGCGATTTGTTTATGGCCACCCTTTATGAGATTATGGTGTCTGGCACTACAGTAGACAGACAGACGGAAATCCAACTCTATCGCTACGCCACCACTAACGCTGATGATGCTCCCTAACACCTTTTCCTAAGCGATTTATTTCGCTTTATTACGCCTTGCCGTCCTCTTCTGAGTTACTTAAATCTTTCTAATGACACCATACTCTGCATAAATAATTAACCATCATTATCCAAAAATAAATCGCTAAGGAAAAGGGGTTTGGGAGTCTCTTTATCCGACGAGAGTAGGGGATTAAAACACTAACACCATTCTAACACTAATTCTAACACTAACACCATTCTAACACTAACACTAATTCTAACACTAACACCATTCTAACACTAACACTAATTCTAACACTATTACCAATTCTAACACTAAGTCTAACACTCACACTAATTCTAACACACACTAATTCTAACACTAACACTAAGTCTAACACTCACACTAATTCTAACACTAATACTAATTCTAACACTAACACTGTGTAACACTCACACTAATTCTAACACTAATACTAATTCTAACGCCAACACTCTAATTCTAACACTAACAAATTCTAACACTAATTCTAACACTAACTCCCTCTAACTTTTCCCGCAGTAAAGATCATGGGGGGGGGGTCTCAATACCGACTCCAGCCTCACCCGAACTGGTAAATATACGTGCCCATTATACGCCAAAACCGGGGCAAAACCAGGCCAATCCACCCCGGTTCGTAAAGGCGGGACTCACGGGACCTCGGGACGGGATTCTGGGCCTTAGCGTAGGGTCCCGTGGCAAGGCGAGGTTGTCCTGAGAACTTTTATACCTGCGGAGTAATGTAAGTTGATGGATTTTTGGTGTTCCTCTCGCCACTTAGGGGACACAGGAGAGTTTCAGTTTCCCTTCCTTCCTTCCTTCCTTCCTGCTACGTTCCTTCCTTCCTGCTACTGGTTCCTTCCTTCCTTCCTTACTTCCTTCTACTGCTCCTTCCTTCCTTCCCTCCTGTTTCAATTCCTTTCTTTCCGTCCTTCTTTCCTTGTACAGCTCCGTCTTTCCTTCATTCCTTCTTACTATAGTTCCATTCTTTCCTTCCTTCCTTCTACAATCCCTCTTTCTTCCTTCCTTCCTATTACGCTGCATCTTTTCTTTCTTTCTTTTCTCCCTTCCTTACCACTAGTTTCTGCTTTCCTTCCTTCCTTCCTACTACACGTCTTTTTCTTTCTTCTTTCCTACTTACTACCCTACTCATTTTCCTTCCTTCCTTTCTTCCTTCCTACCGCAGTTCTCTTTCTTTCTGTCTTTCCTTCTTTCCTTCCGTCCTTCCTTCCTATTGCAGCTCCTTCCTTCTTTCCTTCCCTCCCAGTACAACTCCTTTCCTGCTTTCTATCTTCTCTTCCTTCCGTCCTACTACCGTTCCTTCTTTCCTTCCCTCTCATTACAGTTCCTCTTCCTTCCTTCCTGTCTTCCTTCTACACCTCCTTCTTCCCTTTTCCATCCATTCTTCTGCAGCTCCTATCATTTTCCAGTCTTCCTCCCTTCCTTCTTTTTTTCCTCCCTCTCTCTCTTCCATCTTTATCTCGTTTCATCGGTACCTTTCCTCAACTCACAATATAATAATAAAGTGTAATTACTGAATGAGTCTAAAAATAACGAAAAATAAAGACGAAAGTTAGAGTAAGAAGCGGAGACCAAAATAATAAGCGTCTCAAAGAAAACGGAAAGGGTAGACTAAAGGAAACTGAGATGGTTCAATATTTGTCTTTGCAATTGCTACTCTCCCCTCTTATATACCCCCCCCTTGTCTCACTTGTTGCTTTCCAGTCATTATATTCCTTGCTTTACCTAATGATCTCTCTCTCTCTCTCTCTCTCTCTCTCTCTCTCTCCTCAATATGTACTATGCATTATATATTCAGACAAACAGAACAACTACGAGAACAAGACAGGTGCGAGAACAAGACAGGTGCGAGAACAGGACAGGTGCGAGAACAAGACAGGTACGAGAACAAGACAGGTGCGAGAACAAGACAGGTGCGAGAACAAGACAGGTGCGAGAACAAGACAGGTACAGTACGAGAACAAGGCAGGTACGAGAAAAGGAAGTGAGAAAGGAGGTGAACTTTCAACCCTTGACCTCTTCAGTCCAACAACGTATTCTTAGGTTTATTTTGGCTTCTTCCTTCCTCCTTCCAGACTTCTTCCTTCTACTTCCTTCTTCTTCTTCCCTTCTTCCAGACATCTTCCTTCTTTTCCCTTCTTCCTTCTTTCTTCTTCCTCCCTTCCTCCAGACTTCTTCCTTCTTCTTCCCATCTTCCACACATCTTCCTTCTCCTTCTTCCCTTCTTCCTTTTTTCTTCTTCCTCCCTTCCTCCAGACTTCTTCCTCCTTCTTCCAGACTTCTTCCTTCTTCTTCCCTTCTTCCAGACTTCTTCCTTCTTTTTCCTCCCTTGTTTCAGACTTCTTCCTTCTTCGTCTTCCCTTCATCCAGACATTTTCCAGCTTAATGTCACTTTTTTTTCTCAAATTCACTTCACACTTGACACAATAAAAGTCTTTGGGGTAGGTGTACCATATATATATATATATATATATATATATATATATATATATATATATATATATATATATATATATATATATATATATATATATATATATTAATTTAGGCCTTATGGGGTCAAAGGTCAACCACACAAATTTTCCAATCCCATTTTCTCTTATGTCCACTTATCATCATGGATTTTTGCACTAAAGTATGTCAGTATACGCAGCTGTGTGGAGACCATTTTGCATTCCCTTGGTGTTTTTAATGCAAGGAAGAAGGAACCAAAGGCCAGAGTCCGCAAGATTATCTCCTCCACGAAAAAACAAAAAACATGACAACAGAGAGCCAAATTCAAGATCAGTTCATTTCGAGAGGCCTGGACACACTGCGTTTGAAAGACCTACCGGTATTCTTTTTTACTTATACTTACTTATATTTCTACTACCTACAGTATATTTAGGGGTAGATGACCAGACCACTTCCCCTCGTGGCATGATCCCTCCTGCCAAGTCTTAGGGATGGAACTTAGACGATTCAATAAGGCTTTACTTCCCCTCCTTATCCTTCCTTTCCATCTTTTCCTTCTTCTACATCGCTTTTCCTTCCTTCTACTTCTCCTTCCTTTCCTTCTATTTCTTTCCTCCCTCCGTCTCCTCCTCCTTCTCTTCCTCCATCTTTTCCTACTTCTCTTCCCTTCCTCAACTTCCTCCTGCTTCTCCTTCTCCTCTCCTCTTCCTTCCATTTCTTATCATGCTATTTCTCTTCATTTCCTCCCCCTCCTCCTCCTTCTCCCCTCCTCCTCCTTCTCCCCTCTTCCTCCTTCTCCCCTCCTCCTCCTTCTCCCCTCCTACTCCTAGTTCTTTTCTTCCTCCTCCTCCTTTTCTTTCTCTTCTTGCTCTTCTCCTTCCTCTTCTTGATCTTCTTCTTCTTCTTCTTCTTCTTCTTCGTCGTCGTCGTCGTCGTCTTCTTCTTCTTCGTCTTCTCCTTCTTCTTCTTCCTCCTCCTCCTACTTCTCCTCCTCCTCCGGCCATTTCCTCCTCGTCAGGCGTGTTCATCTCCCGCCTAACACCATTTGCCAGCCAAGTGACTTCAGACTCCTTCCTCCTCCTCTTTCCTCTTCCTCTTGCCTCCTCCTCCTCTTTCCTCTTCCTCTTGCCTCCTCCTCCTCTTTCCTCTTCCTCTTGCCTCCTCCTCCTCTTTCCTCTTCCTCTTGCCTCCTCCTCCTCTTTCCTCTTCCTCTTGCCTTGTCCTCCTTTTTCCTCTTCCTCTTGCCTTGTCCTTTTTCTTCTTCCTCTTGCCTTGTCCTCCTCTTTCCTCCTTCAATTCTCTCCTCATTTCCTCTCTTACTTTGTTTTATTCATTTCTCCTTCATTCCTCTTCGTTCGTTGCTTCTCCTTTCATCTTCTCTCTCGTTCTTCATTTCCTCCTCTCTATTCCTACCTTCCTCTAGCTCTCCTCTTCCTCCTTCCTTTCCTCTTTCATTTACCTCCTTCCCCTTCTATCCCACCTCCGCTTTCCTTTTCCTCTTCCTTCCTCTTTTTCCTCTTCCTCGACCATTTCTCTCCCTTTCTCTTCTCTCTCTCTTCTCCTACTTCCTTCTCCTCTTCTTCTTTTCTCCTTCATGCATTTCCTCTCTTATCTGTTTCTCTTCATTCTTTCTTTTTCCTCTTTCCTTTCCTCTTCATTTTTCCTCCACAGTTTTTCTTTCTCTCCCCCACCCTCTCTCTCTCTCTCTCTCTCTCTCTCTCTCTCTCTCTCTCTCTCTCTCAAAAATCCTCTTCCCGCCCCCTGCCTCAGACCTCAACTTTATTCAAGGCGAAGGTTTTTACCCGAGAAACATTTGGCTGGATCTAATTAGCTGGGCAGGAGGATTTAGAGTTAATTGGTAAGAGAGAGAGAGAGAGAGAGAGAGAGAGAGAGAGAGAGAGAGAGAGAGAAAGTACTCCACATCCCCTTAAAATAGATACCTCTCCCCCTCCCCCCCTCTCTCTCTCTCTCTCTCTCTCTCTCTCTCTCTCAGCCGAAATTTCTTGAAGGAGCAGCTCGGCAAAATCTGTTAAGAGAGCTGACTGCGGGACCGAACGCGCAGTCATTTTATTTACATTTTTATTCATCAATGCTTTCGTGGATTAAATTTGTCAAAGTCTGCGGTGTGTTATGGATTTTTTTAATGACCAGAAGACGCCTGTGATATGGGGTATGGATTATTATTATTATTTTTTTTTTAATTTGGTTTTCCTTCCTCAGTCCATCTTCTGTTAATAAAAAAGAAAATGGGGTTTGGTTGAGATGATTTTGGTTTATATGTGGATGTGGTTGTTAATCTATTTGTACCGTACTGTATATCTATCTGTACCGTACTGTACCTGTAGCGTGGTCCTCATAATAAACTGTTTACCTGCGGTCGACTAGTCTGTTCGAATAGACAGACTGTAGTGAAGCAACGGCAACAACAAAGTAATCCACACAAACAGACAAACACCACAGACGACATACGCATATACACGAGCAAATACACACAAATATAAATACAAACACACACACACACACACACACACACACACACACACACACACGCACGCACATCCGCACACACACGCACGCACACACACACGCTGCTTTACTTCCCAAGTCGTATATCACGTAGAAAATTACATTTAAATTAAATTTTCCACATTTCCGAGGCAGTAATGTGAGGTGGAGGGAGGGAGGGAAGGAGGGAGAGAAGGAGGAAAGAAGGGAGAGAAGGAGGAAAGAAGGGAGAGAAGGAGAGAAGAAGGAAGACAAGGAGGGAAGAAGGGAGGTAAGGAGGGAAGGATATGAGAAAAAGGAGACTGCAGGGGAAAGAGAAGAAGGGAGGTAGATATGTAGGAAAGGAGGGAAGGAGGGAGGGATTGAGGGAGGGGGGTAGAGAGGTGGAAAAGCAGGGAGAGGAGAAGGGTGGGAAGCAGAAATGGAGGAGAGAAGAAGGAAAAGAGGAAAGATAGATGGAATGGGGTTAAAGAGAGAGAGAGAGAGAGAGAGAGAGAGAGAGAGAGAGAGAGAGAGAGAGAGAGAGAGTCCTGAATAAAATCGTCTGTCGCTGGTATACCGAAAAATAAAAAAATCACGTCATCGTAAGGAAGGGGCGCAGATAGCCGGGATAGGGGGTCCTTCACGTGGTGGCACTGATATAACCGGGCGCCTCACCTGCCTGGGAATACTACTGTCCCTCATCTACTTTCCTATCCCCGGAAAAGAGGATGGTAGAATGCAAGAGGGGGTAAGTTTCAGCTTGCAGTCCACTGGGTTCACGTTCAATATGAGCTTGGGTTTGCCCCTACTACTACTACTACTACTATTACTACTACTACTACTTCTACTACTACTACTATGACGACTACCTTAATTGAAGTGTATTTGGTTCTGTTTTTCACACACACACACACACACACACACACACACAAACTCTCTCTCTCTCTCTCTCTCTCTCTCTCTCTCAAATCCCGGGCACTCAGACAATTGCTCTTCTGCCTGTGATCATGATGCCAATATGAAGCAAGGTGTGTGTGTGTGTGTGTGTGTGTGTGTGTGTGTGTGTGTGTTTATATCTTGTACATTATATTAGTTCTCCTTCTAAATATGGCTCCTAAGAATAATTCTGACAGAAATCCTAATCTATCTATCTATCTATCTGTCTGTCTATCTGTCCATCTATGTACCTATCTATTTGCATGTATCTTTTTATGGATCGGTGTATCTACCTACATACCTACCTACCTACCTACCTACCTATCTATCTATCTATCTAGCTGCATATTGTCCAACACCGCATGCTGTGAGGGGTAGCCTGGCCAAAATACCCTCCATGCGTTTCAGTCCTTACTCAGTAACCACCCCTCTCCCCCCACAATACACCACCACCCTCCCCTACATACCCTCATTATTTCCCCTCCATCTCCTCTCTCTCCTCCTCCTCTGTCTCCCCCTCCTCTCTCCCCTCTCCCCCCTCCCCGGAACCTATCACTTCCCCTCCTCTACAATACTTCTCACTCTCCCTCCCTTCCCTCCTCTCCTCCCCACGCCTCTCATCCCTCCCCTAATTGCCTCTCCTCTTCTCTCCTCTCTTCCTTCCTTCCTCCTCTCCCAGTCTCTCCTCCTTTCCCCTCCTCTTCACTCCTTCCTCCTCCCCCTCCTCCTCCTTCTTCTTCTTCCTCTTCTCCTTCTCTTCTTCCTCCTCCTCTCTCCTCCTTCCACCTCATTCTGGGAATCAATTACTCTCCACGAAACGTAATTGTTGAGAGAGAGAGAGAGAGAGAGAGAGAGAGAGAGAGAGAGAGAGAGAGAACGAATGGGTGGAATAGGAGAGAAATATGCAGACTGAGAAGAATAAAAGGTGAACTGAGAAACACGAGAGAATAAATATAAGGAGAAATGGGGAAAATAAGAAGCTGGGAAATAGGAGAAAAAAGAAATGGGGAATAAGAAAGAATAATTAATGGGGAAAGGAAATAAATAAGGAATAAAAGACCACAAGAAATGGGGGAATAGGGGTAGAAGGAAATCAGGAAATAGAAAAGAAATGGGGGGAATACAAGGGAAAAAATGAGGCAATAGCAGAAATGAGGAGGAGGAGAAAGTGATGGGGGAATAAGAAATAAAAATAAATGGGGGAATAGGGATAAAGAGAAATGAGGGAATAGGAATATATACTCATTCACTAACCATGCAAGTCCTCGGAATCCTGTCTCCACCCCCAGTTCACCTGTTCAATCTACCTTTTTCTCAACCTTTATAACCTGGCCTGAAAAGGTTAATAATAAGGGAGGATACGAAAGGTACATGGAGGACGACGAAAACAGAATAATTAACGATTATGCAGTGGCGTAGTGTTAGGCTGGAGAGACATGGGAGAAAACGTGAGGTGGGGATGTAGAGAATGGCAGAAAACGTGAGTTGGACACGAAAAACGGACTACGGCGGTCAAATACGGGGCCTAACTCCGCTAAACTGCATCTGTTCTCACTTTTCCTCATGCAGTGTCGTGTCTCCTTACTGTGTTCGCAGGGGAAGCCAAAACGACAACTACTACACCATGTATGAATAAGTATATCCCTTTGCTCTCATGTACCCTTATCTGCTTGACCTAAAGAGACAGCGTTCCCCAGAAAGTTAGGGTTTATACCAAATGATCTATCAATCCATAACCAGACCCCTTAATCTCGTAAGGCGTGACCACAAACAAATCGCCTCTGTGTCGCCCTGTCCCCAGCCATTACGCTGCCCTCCCCCGAACTCACATACTCCTCTCTCATATACCTCTCCGGAGAGTGGGGAGAAAGAGGGAAATGACAAGGTGGTAAGGGGGTGAATAAAAGGGGGGAGGTGAAAGAGAGAGAGAGAGAGAGAGAGAGAGAGAGAGAGAGAGAGAGAGAGAGAGAGAGAGAGGAAGGGGAAAGGAGGAGGTAAAGAGGGAAGGAGAAAGTGGGGAAGAGGGGAAGGGGAGAGGGGAAGGAGGGGGGGGGAAGGTGACCCACGCCCCTAGTCAAGCGTGATACCCATTTCCCACCTTTTCACGGATGGATTCTCTCTCTCTCTCTCTCTCTCTCTCTCTCTCTCTCTCTCTCTCTCTCTCTCTCTCTCTCTCTCTCTCTCTCTAATGAAGCCGTCTGTACTTATTAATGACGATGATAATACAAAACACATTACATATATAATTCTGTTTCACATATGGCACAGCACACGGTAATAATAATAATAATAATCACCATCATCATCATCATCATCATCATCATCATAATAATAATAATAATAATGATAATGATGATGAAATACAAACAGTACATCACAGTTCTGTATAAAAATTGACCATTACGAAGAAGCTACCATATTTCATGACTGTGTATGATGGAGGTGTATGTGTAGGTGTTTGTGTAGGTGTAGGTGTAGGTGTATGTGTAGGTGTATGTGTAGGTGTAGGTGTAGTGTAGGTGTAGGTGTATGACTAGGTGTATGTGTCGGTGTATGAGTAGGTGTATGTGCGGTGTTTGTGTAGGTGTATGTGCGGTGTTTGTGTAGGTGTATGTGTAGGTGTTTGTGTGGGTGTATGACTAGGTGTATGTGTAGGTGTTTGTGTAGGTGTATGACTAGGATTATGTGTAGGTGTGTGTGTAGGTGTAGGTGTATGTGTAGGTGTATTGGGACAGATCGCTGGTACACATTAAACAGGCGTCACTTGCAGCCCAATAACACAGCCCTAATAAACAAGGGCAATTAATTTACACATGCGAACCTCTCTCTCTCTCTCTCTCTCTCTCTCTCTGTCTCTCTGTCTCTCTCTCTCTCACTTAGAATACGACCCTGCTCTTCCTTTTTTTCTTTTGCTTTTGTCCCCTTGCTTCCTATCCCCTTCCTTCTCCCCCCCTTTCATCGCTTCCTAACAACCCCTTTACCTCTCTCTCTCTCTCTCTCTCTCTCTCTCTCTAGGCTTTATTTCAGCGTCCAGTCTAAACGAAGAGGAATTGAGGGTCCCTACATGCAAATAGCGATATATGGCAAACGATGTAAAATGGTGGGAGGGTACACAGACAGACTCTCTCTCTCTCTCTCTCTCTCTCTCTCCGTCCTCATCTGTCAGGCTCAAACATACTGTCCAGAGAATTGCAAACAGTGGCATTTATCACTGTTAACTCTCATAGGCACCAAATTTAGTAGCATAATTATTTTGTCAACTCTAGATACACACATACACATACATATAGACATACCTACACATATTCATACACACAGCATTACACAACCCATACTTTCTGAACAATACATACATACAGACACATATACACATGCATACATATCATTTATTACAAGCTATACTTTCTAAATACATATACCTACATATACGTATACATACATGCAGTACATACACACATAGGGGTCATTAACAACTGGAAGATAAATTCTGGCCCACGCATACATACATACATACATATATACATACATACATACAGGTTGTTACTGATTACGAGCAATATTTTTAAGTATTTATGCATACACACACACAGGGCATACAAACATCCACGCACACACATACCGGGTACACACAATTATCGATTACATACATACATACATACATACAGTACATACAGATTAATATTTCCATGTTATTTTTCCTTAGTGTATAACTGATATTAACCCCTCAGGCACCAGCATCTCGTATTTCTATCTGCATTCACGCGTATTATTGTGATTTTTATTTTTTACTTGGATGCTTAGCAGGGTGTACTTTCCCTTTTTTAATCCCTGATGGTTTTTTCAGGGCGAATAGAGACTCCAGCTAGAAGAAAAGAAGATGAAGAAGAAGAGGAAGAAGAAGAAGAAGTGGAAGAAGGAAAAGAAAAAGAAGAAAGTTGAGATTTTACGTCCATCGACCACTCTCCTTCCCTCCTCTCTCCTCGTCTCCCCCCACCTCTCACTCTATCCCCTCCCCCTCTCCTCCTCCCCACTCCCCTTCCCCCTCTCTCCCCACTCCCCTCGACAGTCCACATCCTCGGAAATTGCCCTCATTTACGTTCTAACTTCATTTCTTCCCCTTCCCACTCCCCTTTCACCCCTCTCCCTCCCCACCCCTCTCTCCTGGCCTCCCCACTCCGCACACCTCCCCTCTCCCCCTCTCATCCATCCCTCTCCCTCCATTTCCTCCCCATCGCCATGTCTAAATCTCTAAATCCCCATCCATTCTCCCCCTCCTTTCAATCCTAAATCTCCATCTGACCCCGCTCCCTCTCTCACTTCTCTCCCTCTCCCCACCCCACAAATCTCCCTCCCTCCCTCTCTCACCCCTCCCAAAATCTCTTATCCCTCCCTTAACCTCCCCTCTCCCTCTTTCCCCACTCCCCAAATCTCCCCTCCCTCTCCACTCTCCCTCTCTCCCCACTCCCCAAATCTCCCTCTCATCTCTCTCCCCATTCCCAAAATCTACCTCCCTCTCACCTTCCTCCCGATTCCCCAAATCTCCTTCTCACCCCTCTCCCTCTCTCCCCACACCCCAAATCTTTCTCCTTCCCCACTCCCCACTCTCTAATTCCCCTCTCTCCCCAGTCCCCAAAGCTCCCCACCCCGTATACTCCCCTCATTTACGCCCTAACTTCATTCCACACCAGCGACAAAAATAGAGGCCAGAGCTATGACCTGGGGAATTAGATTTGTTACCGCCAGGGGGATAAATGATAAATAATGATAAATGATAAGAAGGAGTGGTGATAAATGATAAGGAAGAAGCGATAATGATAACGGTTAAGAAATATAAAGAGGATGGGGGTACATCTCACACGAAAGGGGGATGATAACTGATAAATAATGATAAATGATAAGGAGTAGTGGTAATAAATGATATGTAATAATGATAACGGTAAAAAAATATAAAGTGAATAGAGCCACATGTACACGGAGAGAGATATTGCTGATATGGATAACTGATAAATGATGATAAATGATGAGGAACAGTGGTAATAAATAAGGAAGAAGTGATAATGATAACGAAAAATCATATAAAGAGGATGGGGGTATATGTCATACGGTAGGGGGATAAATGATAACTGATCAGTAATAATGATAAATGAGGACTGGTAGACACTGATGAAAAAAAAAATCATAATAATAATAATAATAATAATAATAATAATGATGATGATAATGATGATGATTGTAAATATAAAGAAAAATGGCAACTGATGAACAAGGCAGGTGATATACAATAATAATAATAATAATAATAATAATAATAAACTGGAAGAGATTAATTTAGTGACAAATTATAAAACAGAACATGAAAAATAATTATAAACGATAATAATAACGTTGATAAAAATGATAACATATAAACAAGAGAATAGTAACGCTAGGGAACAACAGAGAGCGGCGATAAATGATAAAGGAGGGAATAATGATGCAGTAAATAATGAACAAAAAAATAATAAAAATAAACAATAAAAAGATGGATAGCGATAAATGAGAATAAATAATGTGAATAACGAAGCAGTGATAACGGTGATAAAAAATAACGAAAAACCCTGGACTGCAGCTCAAATAACTACAATCGTTAGTGGACCAAGGAACTATGATAAATGATAACGATAAATGATCAGACTTAAATGTACAGGAAGGGAAATAATGATAATATAAACGGTAATATAGGTAATGATGATAATAGTAATTTAATAATAAAATAATAATAATAATAATAATAATAATAATAATAATAATAATAATAATAAAGGGAGGTCAGTGATAATGAGAATAAATGGAAAGTTTTATATATATATACCGTATATATATATTTATATATAAGAGTGAGAGAGAGAGAGAGAGAGAGAGAGAGAGAGAGAGAATTACGCTCTTTAATTTTTTCCTTCCTTCCAGTCCTCCTCCTTTTTCTCTCTCTCCTCCTCCTCCTCTTTGATCCGAACCGAGTCTTTCCCTCCCTCATTACACACGACAAAAACTTTTAAAATTCCTTCACTCTTTGGCTTACACACACACACACACACACACACACACACACACACACACACACACACACACACCGTGAAATTCTCTCTCTTGCCACACACTTATTTTTCTTAAGACGTGGTAAGTATTAATTTATACCTGCGCTACATCAATATCCCTTAACACCGTTCCTTTGGCAACTTAAAGTGAGCAGTGTTCATGTTGATATAGCAAATGATGAGAAGAGGTTAATATCTAAGTAAAATGGAATGAGATCAATATAAATGGTAAAGATAACGATAATGATAAAGATTAAGGTTTATGAAGAATGGAATTATTTTTGCAGCAGTAAATTTAATAACATAATAAAGCAACACTGATATGAACTAGAGAGAGAGAGAGAGAGAGAGAGAGAGAGAGGACAGGAACCACCAGAGAAAAATTACTATCACCAAACCAGGAATATCTTAAACACCTGGCCCATCCTACCTATGAACACCTTTTTAATTACGGTACAATATTAATTAAAAGTTATCCCAGGTAATGACGCAGGTAAGAGATAGTAATAAAGCCAGTAATAAGGTCTAATGCTCTCTCTCTCTCTCTCTCTCTCTCAATTATTATCACTTCCACGTCTCTCTCTCTCACTTCTTTCTCAATCCTCCCCATTCTATTTCAAATCTTTCTCGTTTCCCCCCCATCTTTATTCTCTCTCTCTCTCTCTCTCTCTCTCTCTCCTGAAGCTAATAATCCTGTATATTACACTATTTAAAAGACCTGTAATGATGCCTACCTGCCTTCTTCCTGGGGGGAACAGGGGACGGCGCCCCCCCTCCCCTGTAATTACCGGTATCTCACTCGGCCTTGACCTCACTGACTACACTTCCTGGATCTCTCTCTCTCTCTCTCTCTCTCTCTCTCTCACACACACACACACACACATACACGCATACACGGCCTTGACCTCACTGATTACACTTCCTAGATCTCACTCTCTCTCTCTCTCTCTCCTTCACTGCAAAAAAACAAAAACAATAACTCATGTAGCCGCACAAAAAAAAAAAAAAAAAACATTCACTTTTCAGGTGATAACAAACACACTTCTATTTTCATTTCACAGTAAAAACAAGTACAAACCCGAGATAAAGACTCCCCCATGATAAGGTAACACAGATAACCAGTCCCATTTATCAGCTGGTCAGAGGAGAGGATGATAAAGATGAAGAACACGTATAAAAAAAAATGATAAACACCAACACACACCTAAAACTTCAATACCTCCCACACCATATGCCTCAGAGATAGATAAAACTCAGAGATAAGAATAGATATTTGAGAGATAACACAGGGGCGTGGATAAGATGCCCCCAGATAAAGAAGGGTGTCAGAGATTCGTAGATGCTGTTCCATTGATTCGTGATATAGAGTTTCGTGACCTAGAAGGCTTTGCAACGCTTCTTTCATAGTCACCTGTCCATATATTAACCTTTCTTTACAATTTCTTTCTACCCAGTACCTTTCCACCCAGTACCATTCCACCCAATACACTTCCACCCAATACCTTTCCACCCAATACCCTTCCATCCATTACCTTTCCACCCAATACCCTTCCACCCAATACACTTCTACCCAATACCATTCCACCCAATACCCATCCACCCAACACCCTTCCACCCAATACCATTCCACCCAATACCTTCCCACCCAATACCATTTCACCAAGTACCATTCCACACAATACCTTTCCACCCAACACCCTACCACCCAATACCTTTCCACCCAATACCCTACCACCCAATACCCTTCCACCCAATACCTTTCCACCCAGTACCCGTCCACCCATACCTTCCACCCAATACCCTTCCACCCAATACCATTCCACCTCATACCTTTCCTCCCTGGTATGATCCGTGTGAAGCAGGCAATAATTCAATATCCCTAAGGCAAGATATACACCCCACACCCAACTGCATACACATTATACTCCTTACACAGAAAATACACATACACTACAACTATTCTATACTCAAAGTGGAAGCCTAGTATGATGGCATGTGGCAAAGTTCCACCTTTATATAACCTTGGCGGAGCAGAAAGTATTGATAAATCCACATAAATAAATAAATAAATAAATAATAAAAATAAACTACATAATTTCAATCTCAACTCACCGTGGAAGTTTCCTTTAAGAAGAGGGTAGTGTTCAGAAATAATAATAATAATAATAATAATAATAATAATAATAATAATCTATCCATCCATTCATCATCCAATCCTACGTTAATAATAATAATAATAATAATAATAATGCACTAACAAGGTGTACCTGTCTAAACAGCAGAACATTAATACATATATAATAATAATAATAATAATAATAATAATAATAATAATAACAATAACTAACATAAACCCCACAAAATTCATTCACTACTCACCACTAAAATCCAACGTGACAGCAAGTGGCAGCCCCGTGAAGCCTCGTGTGACCTGGCTGGAGGCTTCACTTCCACCAATGGAGAGGTCAGGAGGCACCGGTGGGCTGACCTTTGACCTCCCGCCATCACCAGTGACCTGAAACGACCCGGGAAACGATCATTACTGGGTAGGAAAATAGTGAACGAATTATACTCCTTTTATTTTAACCTGACAAGATCCTTAACACCTTTCAGCTCGGTGGATAGTTCTGGGGAGTTAGGCTGAAGAGTGGCTCTCACTAGTAACCAAGGAGACTCTTTCCTAACCTCATAAAGCTCGTCGAATTTCATATAACCACCGCACTGTATTTGTGTGAGTGAGCCAGTTCCATCGGATGAAAAGATTGGTGATATAAAGAAAGGAGAGTAAGGGAAAGGTGGGAATAAAGAGGAAACACGAGAGAGAGAGAGAGAGAGAGAGAGAGAGAGAGAGAGAAAGGGTGAGAGAGTGGCTCATTTGGCGGGTTCGGGCCAGACTGCATGATTTGGCGATTTGGCGTGGGCTTCCTGAGTGACTGATTCCCGCCATTACGCTCGCGAATGGCTGATTTCGCGAAGAGGATGTTGCGTGCGTTACAACTCCTGTGCCTGGGCGTGTGCGTGCAGAGGAGGAGGGGGAGAAGGAGGAGGAGGAGGAAAAGAAATATGGAGCGATAGTGACACTGATGAGAGAGAGAGAGAGAGAGAGAGAGAGAGAGAGAGAGAGAGAGAGAGAGAAGAAGGGAAGATGCAAAAGGCGAAGGAGAAGCGAGGAAATGCAAAACACAAGATTTGGAAATGGGGGTGATTACTCTTCTGTCTGTATTGTGCATGTGTGAAGAGAGAGAATGTGGAGAAGAAAACTATGAAGGAGAGAGAGAGAGAGAGAGGAAATACAGCAGAGGGAAAAGGATAGGAATAAGATGAAGGAGCGGAACAGGGGAAAGAAAAGGGAAAGGGAGAGGAAGGAAGAAAGCTGAGAGTAAATGAAAGGAGTATAAGGTGATGAGGCAGTGCAAGGCAGAACACAGACCTTAGAAATAAGGGTGGGGAGGATGGGAAGGGCATTATTGCGAAGGAGGAAAAGGAAGGAGGAGGTGAGAGGAAAGGGGGATACAGGAGAAGGAGCGAGAGAAAGAGGAGACTGTACAGAAGGGAGGAAGACAAAACAGGAATCGGAAAGAAGGGTGAATAGGAAGGGATGAGAATTTTTGCATGCATGATCAGCCCGCCTGCTACATCAAGTGCCGAGAGTGGGGTAGTAATCTGAATAAGTCCCCCCGCATTTATCTGGCCCTTGCATAGAAGACGGGAAGAAAAAGAGAAAGACGTGGGAGGAGGAGGAATGAGGGGGAGGAAAACTAGAAGGAGAGGTAGAGAGGGGGGGGAAAGAGGTGGGAAGGACGGTGGAAAGGACGGTAATTTGGGTATTCATCTGAACGAGTTACCCCTCATTTGCCTGGCAGCCTCCATAGAAGATGGGAAGAAAAAAGGGATGAAGAGAGAGGAGATAAAGCGGGCAGGAGAGGAGAGAACTCAGAAAGATGGGAAAGAGTGGGTAGAGAGGTACGTGGAATGGAAGGGAATTGGGTTATTAATCTAGATGAGTCCCCCTGTATTACTCTGGGGAATTGCATAGAAGATGGGAAGACAGGAGGAGGAGGAGGAGAAGAACGAGAAAGAGGAAGGAAAATGGTCTCGAAAGAAGGCGGAAGGAGGTGGTAAGATATGTGGAAAGGATGGTAATTGGGGTATTTAATCTAGATAAGTCTCCCCCAGGATTTACCTCGGCCTTGCATAGAAGACGGGAGGAGGAAAGGAGGAGGAGGAGAAAGAGGAGACGTGAGGGAGGGGGAAGAGAGGGAGGAAGACCCAAAGAGAAGGGGGGAAAGAGGTGGGAAGTTCGGTGGAAGGGAGGGGGAAGAGGGGGAGGAAGACCCAAAGAGAAGGGGGGAAAGAGGTGGGAAGTTCGGTGGAAGGGAGGAGATTGGGGTATTAATCCCGATGAGTCCCCCTTCATTAGTCTGGGTCTCGTGCAAAGGATGGGAAGAGGGTGAGGGAGGGAGAAAATGGGAGGAGGAGGAGGAGGAGGAGGAGGAGAAGGAGGAGGAACAAGAAGAAGGCAAAGAAGAAGAAGTAGAGGAAGAGCAGGAGAAGTAGAAGAGGGAAGAGGAAGGGAGAAGACGATGCGGAGGAAGAGAGACTTATGATTATTATGACGATGATAACTGTGATGATGATGATGATGATGATGATGATGATGATGCACCATTCTGATACGGGTCTAATTGTTTTTCTTAATGCCAATAAAGGAGAGACGAAGAAATGACTACATTAATTCTGGATGTCGGTTCATAACAAGACACAATGATTTTATTTGTGTGTGTGTGTGTGTGTGTGTGTGTGTGTGTGTGTGTGTGTGTGTGTGTGTGTGTGTGTGTGTGTGTGTGTGTGTGTGTGTGTGTGTGTGTGTGTGTGTGTACCGTCTTTTGTCCTGTGTATGCGTGTGTGTGACATGAAACGTAGGGAAACAGAGGGTGCCGAGAGAGAGAGAGAGAGAGAGAGAGAGAGAGAGAGAGAGAGAGAGAGAGACCTTCCCGCCTTCCCCTGCCTTCCCAGCAACACAATTTGCATCAGGGGGATCAGCGGTTCGCCCTGTCCCTTCACGAACCGGTCCGTGGTCCGTCACGAGGCAGAAGAGGGGAGGGGAGGGGAGGAGAAAGACAGAAGGGAGGGGAAGGGTGGAGAGATAGAAGAGAGGATCTGGGAGGAAAACTGGAAAGGGAAGGTGATGATGTGAGAGGAAAAACAAGAAGGGAGGGTGTCAGTATGAGAGGGAGGGAAGAGGAAGAGGTAGAGGACAGATGGAGGAGTGAGGAGAGAAAGTAAGGAAAAGGAGAGGCCGAGTTACGGGGAAGAGGAAAAGAGAGAAAGGAGGAAGAAGGGGAAGATTAAGAAGAGGGAGATGGGAAAAGTGAAGGGAGGGAAGGAGGGAGGGAAGAAGGAAGGATAGGGGACAAGGTTAGAGGGGAAGGGGACAAATGAGGAAGGGGAGGAAAGAGGAGAGGGGGAAGAAATGCAGAGGGGAGCAGGAGTGGTGAGAATGGAGAAGGAAAAGGAGGGTTCGAGGAAGGGGAAGAGATAGGGGGAAGGAAAAGAGGGTAAGATAAAGGAAGGAGAGAGGGGCAAATGGAGGGAGGGAGGAGGAGGGAGGAGAGGTGGGGAGAGGGTGGGGAACAAGGGTTAGAGGGGAAGGGGAAAGATGAGAGGAGGAAACAGAGGCAAGGGAGGCGAAAAACTACAGACAAGAAGGAGAGGGGCGGGATGGGAGGAGGGAGAGAGATAGGGGAAGGAGGGGAGAGAAGGGAGGAAAGAGAGATAGGGGAGGGAGGGGAGGAAAGTGGAGGGGAAAGGCTATTTCGGCCAGGTATTTTTACGGAAGGACGATTTTTTTTAGGCAAGGGACGAAACATCACATAGGACGACACAGACAGACAGAGAGACAGTGAGTTACATAGACAGGCAGCACAGACAGACAGGGAATTACACAGATACAGACAAAACAAAGACAGGAAGACAGAAGGCTACACATATACACAGACAGAGGGTAAAACAGACCCACAGACTACACACAGACACAGAGTTACACAGACTAAACAGACAGACACACAGACTGATAGAGAGATTTGTCGTCCGAGTCTAAACCCGTGTGTGTGTGTGTGTGTGTGTGTGTGTGTGTGTGTGTGTGTGTGTGTGTGTGTGTGTGTGTGTGTGTGTGTGTGTGTGTGTGTGTGTGTGTGTGTGTGTGTGTGTGTGTGTGTGTGTGATCATTGTGAATTCTCCCTCCCATCCCCCCTCTTCCTTCGTCTACCTTCTCCCCTTCCCCCCCCATCTCTCTCTCTCTCTATTTCTCCTACCTTCTTCCTTTCCTTCTCTTCCATGTACCCTCTTCCCCCCTCTTTCCCTCCTCCCTCCCCCTTCTACACCTCCTCTTTTTCTCCCTCCCTATTCCTTTCCTTTCTCTGTTCCCCCCTCCCTCTCCTTCTCTCCTCCTCCTCCTCCTCCTCCTCCTCCACCCCCAAGTTTTTGGTTATTCTAGGTGTGAGGGGGAACTTTACGAAATTTGGATAATCTATTCATAGGGGGGAGGGGAGGGGGAGGGGGAGGAAGACAGGGAGGGGTGGGGGAGGTGGAGAGGGAGGGGAGTACAGATTGAGGGCGAGGGAGAATGTAGGGGAGGAAGGATAAGGAGGGAGGAGGGGAGCGAGAGACGTAAGGAGAAGGGAGGGAGGGAGAGGAAGGAGAGAATGAGGGATAGGAAGGGGAGAAGCAGTAGGGGACGAGGATGAGGGGGGGAGGGTAAGGGAGTGGGAAGAGAGGGAGGAGAGGGTGAGGGGATGAGGGAGGGGAAGATAAGCTAAAGAGGGGAGGAAGGAGGAAACACACGAGGGAAGAAGAAGAGGGGGAGGGAGAGGAAAGCTAGAAGGAAAGTTAGAGAGGTGAGAGAAAGAAAAAAAAAAGATAAGGAAAGAAAGGATGGAAAGTAGGAAGGAAGGAAGGAAGTAAGGGGAAGGGCTACAGATGAGGTGGAGGGGAAGGCAGAATTAATAAGCCTAAAATCAGAAGAATATCACAGGAATAAATGTTTGCTATCACTTTAAATCTCTTCACTCTTACAAATCTCTTTCTTAAGCTGAATAAAATCGTCTGGAGATAGAAAGGGTAATTGTACGAGAGATGGGTTGATGAAGACGGTTTGCATCCCGTTAGAGACTTCAGGTTATCCCTATGATTAATTTTTTACCTGTGTCTGTCTTGCCTGTGTCTGGTTACCTGTCTGTACCTGTTTATTTATCCTTATCTCTGCCTCTCCATCTATCCATCTATCCATCTATTTACTGTCTCTATTTGTTTTTCTATCTGTCTATCCATCTATCTGCCTGTCATTTCATACTCCTTTATTTAACACACACACACAGACACACGCACACACACACACACAATCACCCACATCCACGCACCCACACTCACGAGAAACTAACACAGCATTAACAAAGCGCCTCCCATCTAGAACCCGGCCCCCTCCCCTGCCACCCCCCTGCCAGAAGACGCATAGAGGGCCCCTGTAATGCCTGGTCTGGGGGGTGAAGGGTGAAGGAGAGAGCCATTACCGCCCCTGCCACCAAAACTAATGCCGCCATCCAGGTCCCTAATGCAGATCGCTCGGGGTGGTAGTAGTGAGGCTTTTAATATCAGGCTGTGTATGTGTGTGTGTGTGAGTGTGTGTGTGTGTGTGTGTGTGTGTGTGTGTGTGTGTGTGTGTGTGTGTGTGTGTGTGTGTGTGTGTGTGTGTGTGTGTGAGAGAGAGAGAGAGAGAGAGAGAGAGATTGGTAGGGGTATAGGGGAAAGGATAGAGGGGGGATTGGGGGGGCGGACAGTAGGGAGGAGGGGGGTTCAAGGTGCGTGCAGTACTAAGATAGGGAAAAAGAACTGATAGGCATTAATAAACTCCGGGATAGTATGGACGAAGAAGAGAAAGAGAGGTGGTGAAGGAGGAGGGGGAGGGAGGAGGGGGAATGCAAGCAGCGAGAGGGGAGGGGGAGACAACTGGGAAGGGACATGGGATGGGAAAGTAACTATGGTATCCTGGATGATGTAGTGGTCTTGCATCTCAGGATAGTCAGTGAATAACCCGCCACAGGATCAAAGGCCATAATTACGAATGAGCACCGCGGCTAAGCGTCTCATATCGTCTTACCTTACTATGAAAAAAAAAAAAAACTACATAAATCACTTTTGGTATATTTCCCGCTACTTTTTCCCCATAAATATCAGTCTGTCTAATTATCTACTCGTCTATCTATCTATCTATCTATCATCTATCTACCTATATATTAAGTATCAAATAAGAATTATAGGATGCCCGTGAACTTTCCTTTTTGTGCTTTGCTCACACTGCCGTCAGACGATTTTATTCAGCTGATGGGACGTCTATTCCAGCGTGAGGATTAGAGACAGCCGTAAGATCGAGCCCCAGGAACGTATAATAGTTGGTAGGTTATAGAGGGGTGGAATTATAGGGAGGCCTTCGCGGGGTGACAAGATGTAAGCCCTCCCTCACCCACTGACACAACCTATCATTCACTCCAACCCGACGCACCCCTCTCTCATCTCCCCCTCCCCTCCTCCTCCCTTCTCTTCCTCCGTCGCCTTCCTCCCCTTCGCTTTCCAGCTCTCCTTCTCCCCCCCCCCTATCTTACGCCATCCTCACTCATCCACTGGCACCATCCATGGCTCACCCTCACCCCCCTTACTCCTCCCTTCCCCTCCCTTTCTCATCTTCCCCTCACCCCCCCTTCCCTCTCCCTTCCAGACATACTATGTTAATTTCCTCACGATCGTCCCTCCCCTCCTCCTAATCTCTCCCCCTTCCCCACCCCTCCCTCCCCTCTCCCCTTATCCTTCTCCCCTTTTCCCCCTTCTTCCCTTCCCCTTATTCCCAAACCCCCTTCCGTTCCTCTCCTCTCCTCATATACCGCACTTATTCCGTTCTTGAAAAGGTGCCAGTTTTAACTAATTTGCGGCGCCTTCACGTGGTGGCACCGATATAAGCAGGTGATTCCGCTGCCTAATTATAAAAACGTCCCTCAACTCCCTTCCTATCCCTCGAAAGGACAATGGTGGACTGCAGATTAAGCGTAACTTCAATCTGTTGTCCATCGCTGCAACAGAAACGTGACCAAAAAGATGTGAGCAGCCTCAGTCCTTCCCCCTCCACTCCTCTCCCATAAACTCTCGACTCTGTCCTGTACACAAACTCTACGGGAAAACCAAGCCTGATTTCACGTTATGGCCATTTTCTTTTAGCTCCATCATTTGAGGCATCACTTATGTATTTCTGAACCATAAGCAAATATAGGGTCAAATGAAGTGAATATGCGATACAAACCATTACGTAAAATCCCGCAAAACGAACAACGTAGTCCGCCATATAACAATGAAAATAACCAACTATTCTAGCCTAGTGACGTATTTCTATCTGACCTTGTTAATGGACGATTATTCAGTTTAGAATAGCCCCATAGTAAAAAAAAAAATAATAATAATAATAATAATAATAATTAATCCTGTATCTAACCTCTCTAGTTAGCAAAGTCTATCCTAGGGTACATAAAATCGCCTAAAAGTAGAAAGAATAAAATAAAAATAAGTCAATAAAGACAAGGTGTTGCGAAGAGAGTCGCATTAATATTCAAGAAAGCAAAACCCATGCATATCAACGAACAAACAAACAAACAAAAACACAGAGACCCAAGCAATATCTCATTACACACACACACACACACACACACACACACACACACACACACACACACACACACACACACACACACACACACACACACACACAAACACACACACACACACACACACACACACACACAGTATTCCATCATTTGCATATATACTCATACACAATCCAACCAACCACACACACACACACACACACACACACACACGCAATATCTCAATGCCCCCAGCTCGACCCCCTCCCCGCATCCACAGTTTTACGGCAGTCCCTTTCTGAGAACTTTTTTTTCCTGTTCCTTTTTGTCCGGCTTGGTATTGAGAGTTCAGAAGAGGGGAAAGACTGAGAGGAGTGAGGAAGGGGAGAGGGAAGAGGGGAGGGGAAAGGCAGGGGAGGAGAAAGAAGGGAAGCAACAAGGATGAGACAGGGGAAGAGAGCAAAGAAAGAGATGAGGCAGGGGGAAGGAGAGAGGGATGGGAGGGAGGGAGAGGGGAAAAGGGAGAGGAAAAAGAGGGGGAGGAAACAGGAGAGAAAGGAGGAAGAATGAAGCAGAGGAGGAGAGGGGGAGGGAGAAGGACGGGAAAGGAGGAAGGATGAGACAGGGGGAAGGAGAGAGGGATGGGATTGAGGGATAAGGCGGGAGAGTAAGAGAGCAGAGAGGGGAGGAAAGAAGAGGGGTGAGAAGAGAGGGGTGGAGAGAGAGTAATGATAGGTGAGGGGTGAAGGATGGAAGGAAAGGAAAGAGGGATGATGGGGAGAGGAAGAAGAAGGGAATGGGGAGGAACGAGGAAGGATGTGGAGAAGAAAATGAAGAAGAAAGAATGAGATGAAGACGAAGGTGATGGGATAGAGGAAATGTAAAGGAAAGGGTGAGGAGGAGAAAGGGGAGAGGGGTGAGGGGAGGAAACCTGAGGGGAAAGGAAGGGAAAGGTTGAAGGTCGAGTAGAGGAAGAGAGGAGGGGAGAAGAAGAGAGGAAAAACTTGGAGGATGAGGAGAGAAAGGAAATGTTAAGGACTAAGGGGTGAGAAAATGCGACAGAGGGACAGGGCAGAGGGAGGTGTGTGTGTGTGTGTGTGTGTGTGTGTGTGTGTGTGTGTGTGTGTGTGTGTGTGTGTGTGTGTGTGTGTGTGTGTGTGTGTGTGTGTGTGTGTGTGTGTGTGTGTGTGTGTGTGTGTGTGTGTGTGTGTGTGTGTGTGTGTGTGTGAGAGAGAGAGAGAGAGAGAAACTGAAGGTAAAAAAAGTGAGGTTGGACAAATCTTAAGTTGAAATTTTTAGAGAAAGAGAGAGGGGAAACTCTTAAGGGGAAACTGATTAACCAATTAAGATAAAGAAAATGGGGTCCTAAAAAAAAGAATATATATGGAGGTGAAAATTTAGAGGCAAAGATAAGACTACTCGAGAGAGAGAGAGAGAGAGAGAGAGAGAGAGAGAGAGAGAGAGAGAATAAATAAAGGCACAGGCAAAGAAAATGGAGTGGGGAAGAGGAGAAAAGGAAAACGGAGAAACAAAAGGGGTGACTCGTGTATAGTCGGACTGCCTTCACCTAACAGAGCAAGGTCATTTCTACAACTTAAAGACTAATTCGAGCTTGCATGAACTTCGACGAGCCAGTAGTAGTAGTAGTAGTAGTAGTTGTAGTAGTAGTAGTAGTAGTAGTAGTAGGAGTAGCAGTAGTAGTAGTAGTAGTAGTAGTGCTGTTGTTGTTGTTGTTGTATACTGTGAACCCTTCCGTCGATTTTCGAAGGAATGATGATGATGATGATTATGATGATGACTACTACGATGACCATGACCACGACGACGATGATAACAATGATGATGATGACTGTGAATACGATGACGACCACGATGATGATGATGATGATGATGATGATGATGACGATGATGATGATGATGATGATGATGACGATGATGATGATGATGATGACGATGATGATGATGATGATGATGATGACGATGACGATGATGATGATGATGACGATGACGATGATGATGATGATGATGATGATGACGATGATGATGATGATGATGATGATGATGATGATGATGACAGTACCTCCAAACGGTGTGGCTCAAACTGGGGGCACACCTCTCGACGCGACAAGGTTAATGGAAGGGAAAGGTGGTTTGGGAAGAAGTTTGACAAGAGTTGCTCGAAGAGAAAAAAAAGAAAAAGAAAAAGAAAAAGAAGGAAAAAAAAAAGAAGGGTGTGTATTTTGGAGGTGTTGTTAAGGAAAGTTTGATGTCGGCAGAGTTGATGTGTCTTTGGTGAATATTATGCGGTCTGGATAAAAACAAGTGTATGTCTGTGTGTTGATTCTCTCTCTCTCTCTCTCTCTCTCTCTCTCTCTCTCTCTCTCTCTCTCTCTTTCTCACACACAAACACACACACACACTTGAAGACACACATATAACTGAGCAGAATTATACGCACTAACCTAAGTATTGTAAGTGGATACTACAAAGAAATATACAGAGATAAAAGACAATGAAGGAGAGACAGAATGAAGGGAAGAGAGAGATGGTCGACTGGAGACGGAGAGACAGTTGAGGTGAAACAGAGAGATTATAGATGAGGTACTATGGCAAAGGATATCTGCAAAAC
>NC_137015.1:1739319-1744319 GCF_032717465.1 Coenobita brevimanus
AGTCGGGTGAGGATGGATTTTTAGTTGTGTTGCAATGGAAGAAATGGATCAGGAAAGGTTCGGTCTGAGTTGCAAAAGAATAGCTGAGTTAGAGATTGTTGCTGATGAGTTGCAATTATAAGGCAGAAAGAGTGAAGGTTGCAGCTGAATTGCAGAGTTGAAGCTAGGTGAGTGAAATATGAAGATGAGTTGCAATGGAAAAGCTAAATGGAAATATGAAGTTGTGGCAATTAAGTCTGGATTGAGAGAGAGAGAGAGAGAGAGAGAGAGAGAGAGAGAGAGAGAGAGAGAGAGAGAGAGTCAAAATGTCCCCACGTACTTATTCCCTTACCGAGGCTATTCGGAAATGCCAAGATAACGTGAGCCAAGAGGTTGCCGGATTGAAGAGGTAATTTTCACCTCACTCTTGCTCACTCCAGACGATTTCACTCAGCTTATTAGAGCCCCTGGTGATGGAGGGGTTACTGAAGGCTGTATCTAACCCCTCCAGGTCGGAAAGCCTAGTCTAAGCTGAAAGAAATCGTCAAGACATGCTTCTCTACCTTCCATCTTCTCCCACCTGTAAGAGGTCGACCTGTTAAACCTATCTTCGTCACACGCCTCAGTCCTACGCGGATTCCTTCTCCCCCATCAGCTCTTTCTCTCAAATCTTCGTCCACTCAATCCACAATCCATCCACCTCCTCTCTCTCAAATATTCGTTCATACAATCCATCCACCTCTCTCAAATTTTCGTTCACACAATCCACAATCCATCCAACTCCTCTCTCAAATATTCGCTCACACATTCCGCAATCTATCCACCTCCTCTCTCAGATCTCCTCTCCTGAGCTGAATAAAATCGTCTGGAGATAGCAGGAAAGAATGAGTCACCAGCTGCAAGGAATTAAGGACACGTGTGGTGAACGCGTGTCAGGTATGAGAGAGGACAGGTGCGTAGGGTCAGACCTGATAACATACTCCTTTCTTTCCAGTCTGTCTGCTTCCCTCCTTCTTTACTTCCCTCCTTTTTTAACAGTGAGATATGATGCTGGTTAAGATTAAATGCCATGGATAGGATGTAGAGCCTTAGTACTGTCCTATTCTGCCAAGTGGAAAGCTGCATAATCGGCGAAAATCTGGGCCAGATTCTCTCTCTCTCTCTCTCACTCTCTCTCTCTCTTTCTCTCTGAAGGTACATACAACAGGAATAAAAAAAAAAATAAAAAAAATCGACATCGTAGTGAACTAGTCCATGAGATAAATTTGATACTAGTAACCAAGGAGACTCATCCCAACCTCATAACTACAGGTGTTCAACTCTCACACACCTACGACTTTGTAATCAGGGTGTGAGAGTGGCCCTGCTGCGCCAGGTGAAGATAAATGCACTACAGGTTATCACAAATTACCGAGAACCAACACCTCTTCTGCGCACATGCCTCATTTCTCTATTAGGCTGAAACAACCCCTTCGGTCCGATGACGCTTGTTTCTCTCTCTCTCTCTCTCTCTCTGACACACACACATACACACACACACAGGCTCGATCACAATATCTATGCCTTCAGTGTTGCTAATCAGCCAGTGACGTCAACCTGTGTGAGTATTAAGCAGGTGTTCCGAATGAGGTTACCAGGAAAGTTATACTTCTACCTAATTTCCAGTTCAATACCCTTCAAATACCCTCATTCTACCAGGAAATATCTACTTCATCTAATCTCCTCTTCAATACCCTTCCTATGTCGTCAATCCGGGGCTCACTGTGACTATATATAAGACAGGTGGATCTGACACCCTAATTACTCTAGTGTCACCTGTGCTATGAAGAAGTTCCTGAATTGGTGTTTTGCCACAGGTATGCAGAATGATTTTATTTATGTCCTAACTCTTCTTTAAGCACACTGATTCTATTTTTCTCCTAACTTTAAGCACTGATACTATTTCTCTCCTAACTTTAAGCACTGATACTATTTCTCTCCTAACTTTAAGCACTGATACTATTTCTCTCCTAACTTTCATCACTGATTCTGTTTCTGTCCTAACTCATCACTGATTCTGTTTCTGTCCTAACTTTAAAAACACTCATTCTATTTCAGTCCCACCTTCAAGCACACTGATTCTATTTTTGTCCTAACTTCGAGCACATTGGTTCTACTTCTGTCCTAACTTACTCTTACATTCCTGCTGGCTATTTTTTTTTTTCCCACCTGAATCCATTTTTGTGATGGGTGGAAAAAACCTGAAAAATGGATGGAAAAAGACCAGACCTAAGGAATGTACAGACCCATTTTGACAGACCAATATTCTATCTACCCAAAGCCAGACGCCTTAATCCCTTAAGTGATGGCCACAAACAAACCGCCTCCATGTCGCCCTGTCTCCTATCATTTTCTACTGCCGCAATTCCCCCAACACATATCAGCCAACCATATCAGCTCATATTGCTTTTCTCACAGCCTGTGCTTCGCCAGCAACTTGTCACTCTTCCCTTATACACCTGTCCAAACTAACATAGCCCTAGGTTCCTGCACTCCTGATGGGCATAATTAGAAAGATTATTAGCTATTATTATTATCATTATCATTATTATTATTATTATGTTCTCACTCTCTTCTCTCTTCTCCACAGTGATTCTAGCTCTGTGGGCTGATGGACAAGAACTGACTACTGCTGACCGTAATGAGAAAGAAGGTTAGTCTGTCTCATCTTCATTTCCACACCTGACCTAGGATAATCTCGCTAATTACACACAACATTATTCAACTGAGAGACTAAGACGCTAAATAAGGTCGTGTCTGTGACATGCAGCCAGGATTCCAAGGGCTAGAACGATGCTTGAATGAATGTGCTACCCACTTCACAGGGCATACTGTCAGAAGGTTCCCCTGCTTTTGTATTTTACTTTGAATCTAACCTCGTCCCGTCTCATAGGTGGGGGTTGAGTTTGGATAGATGATGATGACGATGATGATGATGAGGAGGAGGAGGATTTTTTTTTTATGCTACGAAGTAGGAACCAAAGGCCACTGGCCCGCAATAACTGGTCCTTCCAAGAGAAAAACAAAATACAAGAGAGTGCGAAATTCAAGATCCGATCATTTCGAGATGTCTGGACACACTGCGTTTGAAGGACTGGAGATCATAGTTAGCAGGAAATACAGACAAAGGGAGACAGTTCCGGAGATGACCTGTTGCATAAATGAAGGACTGGAAGTAACGGTTAACTCTTGCATTAGACAGTTGGACAGAAAAGGGATGAGAGTTTGCTGCTAGACGGGTGCTAGCGCCCGTCGTAGAGGTGGAGGAATGCAAGCAGACAGTTCAGAGGAGCAGTGACCATTAGAGTAGCGATAGAAAAGAGATAAAGATGATGATGATGATGATGATGATGATGATACTCTAAGAGTAGTAGTAGTAGTAGTAGTATTGTAGTAGTAGTAGTAGTAGTAGTTGTAGTAATAATATAATGATAATAACATTATTATTATTATTATTATTATTATTATTATTTTGCCTCCGGTAATGAAGTTGAACGGAGGTTATGTATTGAACCATGTCTATCTGTCTGTCTGTCTGTCTGGTTGTGAACAAAATATCTATGAAAGTTGTTATCAGATCTCAATGAAATCTCACAGAGAGGTGAGGAATGGCTTCAAGAAGAGTTGATTAATCGCTAATATTGAGTGGAATCCGGATACAGAAATGACAGATTTTATTTGCATCAGGGAGGTGGGCACTCTCTCGAAATGCTTAACAGGGCAAACTTAGACCGTAGAATTGACTGACTGTGCGACCGTAAGCGTATTTGTCAGGAAGTAAACCTTAAATTCTTTTGGCGCTGGCAGAGACATGAGTTCTATGAGTGCTTTCTAGTTGTTATTATTATTATTATTATTATTATTATTATTATTATTATTGATACTACTACTATCTTTCCATTGGGTCAGCGTGTCCGATACCTTACGTGACTGTGGGTGAGCGGTGCCTGTTCTTCAATGCCTTAGAAACAAGCTCCTGGCAGAACAGCAGAGCGTACTGTGAGCAACTCCACGGCCACCTCGCCAAGGTTGACACGGGCAACTTCCTGCAGCAGGTGGCGGCATATATACGGCAAGAAGGTCAGTATAAGAGAGGATCAACACTCCCTCATACGTATTAGTAGATATTTTTCGTGAGACAGCAGCAGCAGCAGCAGCGGCGGCGGCGGCGGCGGCAACGGCAGCAGTAGCAGCAGCAGCAGCAGCAGCAGTAGCAGTAGTAGTAGTAGTAGTAGTAATAGTAGTCTTGGTAGCATCTTGTCCTACAACTGCCAGCTCTCCATCTTGAAGGATGCATTGTAACTGTAGATTAACAATGGATTATGATAATCAAGAAGTGCTATCTGATGCAGAACCGTAGCACTGTCTTTTTCTGCCACTGAGCTACGAGAAATAATCTAGGAAAAAAATTAGTGAACCCTATTTTCCTTGCAGGGTTCACCAACTTCGGGTTCTGGATTGGGGCGAATGACCTGACAGGGGAAGGTGTGTGGAGGTGGCATGACGGAAGCCGGGTCACCATGGGGACTCCTTTCTGGGGACACAGAGCCCAGGAACCCGTTGTCCAGGTACGGTTCAGGGTGGTACGTAAATAGCGCTGCACTAGAGACGCACGTAGTAGTAGTTAATGCGCTCCGGGGACGGCTCAATCTGCTGGTGTGGGCGTGGGTGTGGCAGTGGGAGTATGATATGAACAAATGATGCAGGGTAAAAACAGCCCGGTGGAGTGGAAGTGGAGCGTTATATATGTACCACCTTGTATAACGCTCGATTTTCACTTCCCTAGGCAAATTTTCGTGTGTTAGGGGGAGGGTTCAGTGTTTATAGTATCTACCCTGCATCATCTAACACCCACCGTCCATACTGAATACATGCTAGGGCTGCCTCATACAGGACTGGTGTACTGGACTTAGCGTGAGTGATGTATACTGGATTTAGAGGGTCTTGGGGTCGATTAGTACTGCACTGAAGAAATTCCAGTC
>NC_137015.1:1751819-1824319 GCF_032717465.1 Coenobita brevimanus
CTTTTATTCCGTTTTCTTCCTTCGGGGCATTTTTCCACGGCCAACTTTTACATAATCTCTATCTCTATATACGGAAATTATGAATATTAATCCAGAAATCAATTTGTCTATGTGAGAGAGGATTACACGATCAGTTCTCGTCAAATATCCTCAATGGCATCCACTCCTACCCTCCCCCACTTCCCTCAGCCGACCCCTTCCCTCCCCCACCCGCTAAAACAAGGTAGCATTGTGTGAGTGGACAGCCTTCCTTCACCCCCACCCCACCACCTTTCCCCCCACAACCCCCTCCCTCATCCTCATCTCCCCTTCATCTTCCATCCCCCTTCCCTCTCCCCCCACCAAGCCACCCCCCTCTCCCCCACTTCACGCTTTCACCTCCTTCCCTTCCCTCACTATCCATCCTTCTATCTCCCTCTTCAGTTCATCCCCACCTTCCTCCACCACCCCTTCCTTCTCTACCCCATTCTCCTCAACCCCCACCTCCCTTTTCCCCCACCTTTTCTCCTTCTTCCCCCCCTCACTCCCTCCCTCTTCCCCCACCACTTTTCCCCCTCACTCCCTCCCTCTCTCCCCACCTCTTCTTCCCCTCTTCCTCCCTCCTCCTCTCTCCCTGTCTTCTTACATCACACTCGTCAACCCTTTCAGCCCAAGCATGTCCTTTTATATGCTTGCTATCTATCTATCTATCTATCTATTGCCAGACGCCTCAATCCCGTTTGGGGTGGCCACAAACAAATCGCCTCCAAGTCGCCCTGTCCCCCGCCATTTCACTGCCCTGCTCCCAACTCACACCCCCCTCTCTCATATACCTCTCCACCCCATCCCTCCATCTCATCCTTGGCCTCCCCCTCCCTCTTCCCTCTTCAATCTAATTAATTAAACTAACGTAATGAAGGGGTTAAAGTAGGCCATATCTAACCCCTCCAGTTACAAAAATCTCTCCCAAGCTGAATAAAATCGTCTGGAGATGGCAAAGATTAAAAAAAAATGACGTTAGATTATATTGAAATTTTAGGTGCGAAATAACTCAAAATAATCCGATCTATCATTCTATCGATCTATCTATATCTATTTGTCTATATCTATCTATATCAATATCTATCTATTTATCTATCTATACCTATGTATCTCTATCTATCTATCTATGTATCTGTTTATCTATATCTATCTATCTAATAAAAATAAGGGATGAATTTAAGAGGTATATAAATGCAAAGATAAGATAAGGACTCGCTACGCCGAGAGAAGTGCATGGGCTGACTGAGGGTGGAAGGTCAAGAGATAAGAGACGTGAAGGTCAAGAGATAAGAATGATAAACCGATATTCTTTTTAACAGTCTCAGGCATCGCAAACAGCTGTCTTAGAAGTGATGATGATGATGATGATGATGATGATGATGATGATGATGACTGGGATTAGCCTGTGTAGTATGGTGTTGTCTGGTTTGTTTCTGCTACCGTCGTCGTCGTCACCACCATCATCATCACTATCACTATCATCATCATCACTACATTTTCTATCATCAAAGTGGGTGGGATCTAGAAACAGGATCGCCCTGAGTACACACACACACACACACACACACACACACACACACACACACACACACACACACACACACACACACACCCTCCCACACACAAACACCCCCTCCCACACACAAACACCCCCTTCCACACACACAAACACCCCCCACACACACACAAACACCCCTCCTCTCCACACACACAAAACCATCCAACAACACAAACTACTTAAGGCTTTCCTGTATCAATGAAAATCCAACCGACTGCCAGTATCGTAACAAATAACAATGCCTTACGATGAGAAACAGGGAGGAAATGGTTGAAGCCTAATTCTGTGAGCAATAAACCTTAAGACCCCACCAAGGAAGTAACGAGAATGTCAGAGGAGGAAGCAAGTTAGAGTAGTACACGCGAGAAGGAGGGGGAGAGATGAAAGACCACACAGAACTAGGCCTATGAGGAGGAGGAGGAGGAGGAGGAGGAGGAATACAAAGTCAGGATGAGGGTGAGAGTATGAAAATGATAACGAGTGAGGGTGAAGGTGGAGGTGGAAGTGAGAGAACAGCAGTAAGTCTGGGTGTGGGTATAGATGAGGGTGAGAGGGAGGGCGAGGGTATGGATGAGGGTGAGAGGGAGGGTGAGGGTATGGATGAGGGTGAGAGGGAGGGCGAGGGTATGGATGAGGGTGAGAGGGAGGGTGAGGGTATGGATGAGGGTGAGAGGGAGGGTGAGGGTATGGATGAGGGTGAGAGGGAGGGTGAGGGTATGGATGAGGGTGAGAGGTAGGGTGAGGGTATGGATGAGGGTGAGAGGGAGGGTGAGGGTATGGATGAGGGTGAGAGGGAGGGTGAGGGGAATGGTGAGAGTAAAAGTAACAGTAAGAAAAACACACATAAAACAGTCCTTCCTCTTCTACTTTTCAAGCACCGAATCCATTTCCTGCGATAATAATAAATCCTTGCTTAATGTCTCCTTTTTTTGACGTTCCTCTTCTCGTATTAAGTCAACAGTCAGGTAAAAAATTAAAATCCAATTAAACTTTCACTCCCTACAGACAAATTTCTTGATAAAGTTTCTCTGTTACTTATAAACCTGATCTGCCAAGGTCCTCAAATCAAGAGCAACGATTACCTAAGAAATAAATGGGATGTATTTTGAAACGCATCCCCGATTTGAAATAAACAATGCCTTACCTTTTGGAAATTGATGCATACCTGGAGCATATGTATCCTCGTCGGTTAAGGAAGCTCCCTAACACCTTTTCCTGAGTGATTTATTTTGCCTAATACACCTCGCTCTCCTGGTCTGTGTTATAAAAATCCCTCAAGCATCCCCAAACTCTGCATAAATAACGTACCATATTACCCAGCCTTACCCAAAAATAAATCGCTAAGGAAGACGTGTTAGGGAGCATCCTTACCTGATGAGAATACTGGTCAGGTGAAATAGGAGGGTGCGTAACATCCCATAATTAGCGATTTATTTTGTGCACTGCATCTTGACATTCAGTTGCACGATGCACCAATTTCATACAGACCATCTTTGTATCACTGAACTATGAGAGGATGATGAACTGTAATGCGCAGGATGAATCGCTAAAGGAATGGTGTTACGAAGTCTCCCCTGCCATACTGGGACCATTAATAACCAGTAATATCGGTAGTAGTCACCAACCCTCTCTCTCTCTCTCTCTCTCTCTCTCTCTCACCCCAATATAAAGGATCCGACTCCAAACGTCCAATAATGAGGGTTGGCTGGCTGGCATGGGTGTTCCAAGATGGCGGCCCGGAGCTGACCCCCCCCCCCGCCACATTACCACACCACTAGACATACTGAGGCTCGTGTGCGATAAACTCATGACTTACGGTGGATTTATCGTGACTCTCTCTCTCTCTCTCTCTCTCTCACACACACACACACACACACACACACGTCGAGCAAAACATTACACACGTTCTCATTTCGCGAGCGCAGGTGTAACAAAAATGGAAAACCAGGAGAACGGAAGCGGGAAATGGTGGACAAAACGAGACGAAAAGAAAAAAAAAATGAAATTAAAAAGATATGAAGGACTTTGAAGGGAGCAGGAAGAATGAATGACGATGAAGAAAAGGCATGAAGGAGGGAGAGAGGGAGGGCCCAAAGAAGAAGAAGGAAGGATGAAGGAAAAGAATGGTAGGGAAGGATGAAGAGGGAGGAAGGAAAGAATGAAGGAAGAGGGAGATAGCGAAGAATGAGGAAAATGGAAGGGAGGGATGAAGGAAGAAGGAGCAAGGGAAGGATGAAGGAAGAGGGAGGGAGGGAATAATGAAGGAAAAGGGAGAGAGGGAAGTATGAAAGAAGGGGTAAGAAGGGAAGGATGAAGGAAGAGGGAGGAAGGGAAAGATGAAGCAAGAGAGGTGGAGGGAAGAATGAAGCAAGAGGGAGGAAGGGAAGGTTGAAGAGAAAGAGGGAGGGAAGAATGAAGGAAGAGGGAGGGAGGGAAGGATGAAGGAAGAGGGAGGGAGGGAAGGATGAAGGAAGAGGGAGGGAGGGAAGGATGAAGGAAAAGAGAGGGAGGGAAGGATGAAGGAAGAGGGAGGGAGGGAAGGATGAAGCAAGAGGGAGGGAGGGAAGAACGAAGCAAGAGGGAGGGAGGGAAGAACGAAGCAAGAGGGAAGGAGGGAAGAACGAAGCAAGAGGGAGGGAAGGAAGGATGAAGGAAGAGGGAGGGAGGGAAGGATGAAGGAAGAGGGAAGGAGGAAGCGAAGGAAAGTGCTCAAATGAAAGAAGCCAAGATGAAAAATGAGGAGGGAGGGAAGGGGGGGGGTAGGAATGATAAAGGAGGAGGGAAGGAAGGAAGGAGGGAGGTATGCAAATGCAGAGAAGGAAGGACAGGAAATGATGATGATGAGGAGGAAAGAAGTGGCGGTGGTGAGAGAGAGAGAGAGAGAGAGAGAGAGATTTTTGTCTTCTCTCATTCTCTTTCGTAGAATGGTTTAAATATCCTGAAGACTATCTCTCTCTCTCTCTCTCTCTCTCTCTCTCTCTCTCTCTCTCTCTCTTCACTACCCCTCTTTGTCCTACCTTCCAATCCACTCCTCTCTCTCTCTCTTTTCACGTCCATACCAAACCTTGCAAACTCAATACCCCTCTCTCTCTCTCTCTCTCTCTCTCTCTCTCTCTCTCTTCACGTCTTTACCACTCCTTGCTCCTTCAATAGCCTATTATTCGTCCAACCTCCATTAACTCTCTCTCTCTCTCTCTCTCTCTCTCTCTCTCTCTCTCTCTCTCTCCACACTCACACACATACATACACACACAAACCTACACACACACTCATGAGAGAGAGAGAGAGAGAGAAGAAAACGGGGAGAGGGAGAGAGAGAAAATGATGAGAAAGGAGGGGTAACTCAATAGAAAATGTGTGGCTCAGCATGAGGGTGAGGGTCCCTGCTGAGAGAGAGAGAGAGAGAGAGAGAGAGAGAGAGAGAGAGAGAGAGAGACCCTGCTGATGTCACATTATCCTGGCCTCTGCTAATGGCTCCCCCGCTGTGTTCTCTCCCCCCTTCCCCCTCTCTCCTCCCCACCTCCCGTCCCTCTCTCTCCCACACACACCCATCTCCCCTGGCTATTCCTCCTCCCTATCCCCTCCCACTCATTCCTCTCCCCACCTCTCTCTCATTTTCTCCCCTTCCTCTCCCCTACCGATCCCCCTTCCCTTGCCCCCTCCTCCCTTCTCCCCACCCACCTAATCTCCCATATCCTATATTAACCTAAATCCTTTTCCTCCTCCTCCCCTACCTTCCTTCTCACCTATACCTCTTCCCTTCTCCCTATCTATTCCTTCTCCTCCTCCCTCTCCGTATCTCTCACCTTTCTCCTCCACCTTCCTACCTAAGCCTCTCTCTCTCTCTCTCTTTAACAGACAGAGGGAGGGACTGACTTATTTTGTTCCTGGTGGCGAATATGTGTCACATCTCCCTGTCTGTCTCCATTTCTCTTCCTTTCTTCTCTCCCTCCCTACTTCCCACTCTCTATCTCTCTCCCTCCCTCTCTGTCTCTCTCTCTCACTATCTCTCTCCCTCTTCAATCTCTTTCTCCATCACTATATTCCTCTGTCTTCCTCTCCCAATATATCACGTCCTTCACTCCTTAAGTCTTCTCTCTCCTTTCAACCTACCTTCTCCCTTTTCTCTCCCTCTCTCCCTCCCTTTTCTCTCCCTCCCTCCCTCCCCTCCACAGACAGAGGGAGGGACTAAGCTATTTGTTCCTGGGGACGAATATGTCTCATATCTCCCCCGCTCTGTCTCCCTCTGTCTCCATTCCTCTCCCTTTCTTCCCGGAGACAACCCAGCGACCACCGACCACACCACTATTGAGAGAGGAGAGGAGAGGAGAGAAGAGGAGAGAAGAGGAGAGGAGAGGAGAGGATTGAAGAGAAGAGAAGAGATGAAAAGAGGAGAGGAGAGAAGAGAAGAGAAGTGAAGAAAAGAGAGGAAAGGAGAAAAGAGGGGGGGGGAAAGGAGAAGAGAATGGAGGAGAGGAGAGGAGTGGAGAGGAGAGGAGAGGAGAGAAGAGAAGAGTTCAAGCCCCGAGGAAACAATTTCGGCCCCTTGAGCATAGTCCCGATCTTGTGAGAAGAGTTCCGGTCCCGTGAGAAGAGTTCCGGTCTCGTGAGAAGAGTTCCGGTCCCGTGAGAAGAGTTCCGGTCCCGTGAGAAGAGTTCCGACCGTGCTAAAATGACGAATCTCACCTGAGGACGTCACACCTTTGCACAGACCAAATCTTAATTAACCTGAGGTGGAAAATTCAAAGGTACCAACTTTTTTTTTTTTTTTTTACTTTTATACACCTAACACATTTACTTCCCCATTATCTACTACACCTCCATCTTCTACTCTCACATCTACCCCTCCATCATCTACTCTCACACATCTACCCCTCCATCATCTACTCTCACATACCTACCCCTCCATCATCTACTTACACACATCTACCCCTCCATCATCTACTTACACACATCTACCCCTCCATCATCTACTTACACACATCTACCCCTCCATCATCTACTCACACATCTACTACTCCATCATCTACTTACACACATCTATTCCTTCATCTACTTACACACATCTACTCCTCCATCATCTATTCTCACACATCTACTACTCCATCATCTACTCTCACACATCTACCCCTCCATCATCTACTCTCACACATGTACCCCTCCATCATCTACTCTCACACATCTACTCCTCCCTCATCTATCATTTCAATCATCTAATTTCTATCATACATTCTATCTATCATTTTCTTACACCCATTTTCTCTAACATCAATCAAACACACACACACACACACACACACACACACACACACACACACACACACACACACACAGCGTAGCATCAGAAAGAAACTTATTCACAAACTCTCTCTCTCTCTCTCTCTCTCTCTCTCTCTCTCTCTCTCTCTCTCTCTTTCTCTCTCTCTCTTTTCACATCTGCACCACACCTTGCTTCCTCAATACCCTATTATTCCTCCCCTGTGTGTGTGTGTGTGTGTGTGTGTGTGTGTGTGTGTGTGTGCGCGTAAGTCCACATAACCTTAACCCTTTCAGTACGAGGCCAAGTATATCTCTCAATCCATCTCCAGACGATTTTCTTTAACACATGGGAGACTTAAAATTATAGATCTTAGTTGCAGTAGTAGTAGTAGTAGTAGTAACAGTAGTAGTAGTAGTAGTAACAGTAGTAGTAGTAGTAACAGTAATAGTAGTAGCTGCAACCCCAAGCTCATCTGAAGGTGAACCCAGTGGACTGCAGGCTAGAGCTCCCGTTCTCCTGCAGTCCACCATCATCCTTTCGTGGGATAGGGAGGAGGCTAAGGGAGGTCTGTATGGCCAGGCAGGGGAGCTACACACTTCTATCGGTGCCACCACGTGAAGGCGTCCCTCTCTCCCACGTGAGGAGAAAGAGAAAAGCTAAACAAAAGCAAATGACATCAAGAGTTCAGGATTACCCAATGGTGTTATTTGACTAAGCTACACTCCCTTTCCTGTTGACTCTCTCTCTCTCTCTCTCTCTCTCTCTCTCTCTCTCTCTCTCTCTCTCTCTCTCTCTCCTACTTTTTTTGCTCTCTGTCTCTGTCTCTGTCTGTCTGTCTGTCTCTCTCTCTCTCTCTCTGTCCCTCTCTTCTACTTTTTATTAGTCTTCCTTCCCTCCCTCCCTCTCTTTATTTCTCGCTCTCTCTCTCCCTCTCTCTCTCCGATCCCCTCTTAACTCCTTATCACTTCACATCCTGTAAGCTTATCATCCCTCCCCCTATCCCCCTCCCCCTTCCCCACCCCTCTCCCCTCCCAGTCATCCTCCCCTCCCAACATTGTCTCTATTCCCCTCCCCGTCCTCAACATTCCCCCTATCCCCTCCTACCCCCTTTCCATCATCCCCCACTTCTTCCTCCCCCATGTCGACATCCCCTCTATTCTCCTCCCTCCCTCTTCAACATCCCCCATCCCCCCATATCGACCCTACTCCCTCTCCCTCCCCCCTCTCCATCATCTCTCCTATCCCCTCCTCCTCCCCCTCCCTGCCATCCCTCCCCTCGCATCATCCTCCCACTCTCCCCTCCCTTCCTAACCCCTCTCCCTACACCACTCTCCCAACATTCCTCCCTACCTCGTACCCTCCCCTCTCACAACTCCAGCTCCACCCTCCTATCATCCCTCCCCCAACCCCTCCCTTATTCCCTCAAACCCTACCTCTTCTCCCCACTCCCTCCCTCTTCCCCTACACCCTCGCCCTTCTCCCCACCCCCCTCTAACCCCCCGTACATCCTGTCCTGTCTCTCTCTCTCTCTCTTTCAGTCACGTAACCTCAAAGTGTTCGGTAGGTCACACGTGCTTCCCTCCCGTGGGTCTCTTTGTATCAGTCAGTCCGTATTAGGTAAAAAATAAATACATACTAAGTAGAATAAACAAATAAATAAATAACAAGTGATGGAAGTGGAGAGTGACAGCCAGGACTGACCCTTCCCCATGCTGGCGAGGTACACGTGGACTATAGGTGTCTAAAAACAAGAAAAATAAGAAACAGAAACAGGAAACTACATAAAAAAGTGATTCACGTGGAAGTATAAGTGGAGAGAGTGATAGCCAGCATTAAACCTTCCCCATGCTAGCAAAGTACGAGTGGGAAAGTGTCTAAAAATAAAAAGCAAAATAAATAAAATGAAAATAAAGAAATAAAAGTAATTAATGCGGAAGTGGTGACAGAGTGATAGCCGGCACTGAACCTTCCCCATGCTGGTGAAGTACGGCGGGAAGGAGTGTCTGTTAGAGGAGTGACGCATGTGAAATTAGAAGTGCTGTGCTGGCTATGTTTCTACGCGTCAGTGTTTGTATATGTCATTGATAGTACCGGCAAAGTTCGAACATATGGAAGCAATGGGAGGACACCCTGCCAAATCCCACGCTTATGTCTGTCCCGGTTAAACAGTTCAGGCAGAATGAGAGAGAGAGAGAGAGAGAGAGAGAGAGAGCAGGAATAAAATACGTCATCAGGGTGAACTGTCAAGGCTCTCATGACTGTCACAACTCTTTTTAATTCCTTCTCATGGTAGGCGATTTAAGTGAGAGTGGGTTATAGGAGCCTGTGTGTGTGTGTGTGTGTGTGTGTGTGTGTGTGTGTGTACTTTGACGTTCCTTGTTTTCCAGACCTTACCTCATCCCATCCCTTTGTGAGAGAAAAAGGTCATGATGATGCAACACAACATTCAGAATTGAGATACGACAATTTTACGCCAAATAACATAGGATTGCAGATGAAGAGATGGCAATTTTAAGACAAGGTAAAGCAAAAAAGAATATGGCACAAACATATTTTCGTTTCCTTCGCAGATATGAGGCCTTCGATGGCGAGATGCCTCCCGACCCTGGTGCTGCTCTGTCTCGTGGCTTCAGCAGGTCAGCGCTACCTGGGAATCTCTGAACTAGTACATGATATGGGGCAGGGTGAAGGCAGGGAGAGTTCTGGGATCCTCAGTGACAGACGACAGGTATCCCACACGCTGAGGATAGTTGCATCAGCCACTGTTTACAATCAAGTGAGGATAGTTGCTTCATCTCCTGTTTACAGTCAAGAAACGACAGTTGCATCATCTGTTTACAACCAAGAGAGTATAGTTGCATCTGCTCCTGCCTATAGCCAAAAGACAAAAACTGCATCAACTGTTTACGTACAAGAGAGGATAGTTGCATCAGCCCCAGTTTACAAGCATGTGAGGATAGTTACATCAGCCCCCGCATACAACCAGAAGTGGGGTTCCTGTATCAATCAAACAAATGATGACATGGATCTACAAAGTCCACAAAGCCTCCACCATAAAAGAAGCCAAAGAACTGCCATTAATCCACCAGAGGGCCCTCCACTCATTACCTGGCAACCACCGCCTTACCACCCCAAACCTTCCACCACCCATGTATCACAACCCATCAGCCCCTTCCATATGTGCCAACACCCGCCTCTCACCTTCTCTCGGGAATACCTTGGCCAGCCGAGGGACTCCTGCCTTGAAGCCTACAGGTTTCAATTTGAGAATACCGAGCATCTTTGCAAAACTCTTCACGCCTCACTCTACCCACAGGTGAAAATAGTCTATTACCAGCTCAGAGTTGCCGATTATGAGAACTGGACGCTGTACATGACGGACACGTTTGCAAGTGTTTGTTTACCACTGCTGAAGTTGTTTTATGGATGTATACAAAATGAATATCTGGCCTTCTGCCCAGATGCACGTGTGGTTTTTGTCAGTCCAAATATCTGTCCCATGTCAAGCAACAGTGTCAGGTACTACATCAATTACGTCTTCTGGAGCATCAGAAATAACAACTATGACACACTTGGGATGCTCTGTGATGGAACCTGCCAAGTAGAAGAAAAAGATGTGGCTGGAGTGCCGGTGAGAATCTCAAGCGCTGACATTGTTGTTAATGGCAAGTCATGTTACCCAGACTATGAGCAGGATGTAAAGCATAAGAGCACTATGATATTCAACACCCACTGGCCATGTTGCTACGCTAACCACAGGGTGACGTGGCTCCAGGACCCAGTCAGTCAAGGGCTTAACCCAAACTGGAGCTTTCTGCCTACGTGGTGTCAGATGGGTGAGGTGGTACTGGTGGTGATGGTGGCGTGTGTGGCTGTTGGGGGGCTGACGGGCAACCTGCTGGTGCTGGTGGTAATGGCAGCCGGGGGACATAGAAACCAGGAGTCCAACATTCTGCGTACCTCTCTCGCTGTTGCTGACCTTCTCACCACAGTCTTCACCGTGTGTCCCTCCTTGTACCGCCACATTCAACCCTTCGTCACAGATTCTCTGCCATTTCCATACAAAGAAGATGTCTTCAAGGAATGGTTTACTCCACATGTTCCCAAAGGCAGCACATATACGGTCAATTTAGGGACTTTTCCCATAGACTCAGGGTTTTTACTCTTCCAAGGTCAGCTGTTGACAGTTTCCTCCTTTGTGTCGGTGCTCACTCTAGGGTTCTTGAGCTTCGAGCGGCTCGTTCTAACTACTGAAAGTTTATCGTACACGAAGATTTTCTCAGTGTCACGGGTCTTACTCCTCATTACTTTGACGTGGATTGATGGCATTTTGGGTGCGGTTCTCCTCTCCTACGGACACGAGGGATTTTCCGTCTTGTACCTTAATTTTGCGAAGATAGTTTCGGGAATTTCTTACACGTTTACTCGAACCGTAATGCGTATGGTGCTCATATACGCCCACATCGTCTTCATTGCCCTGGCTGCCATGACTACAATCGCCCTCTCCATCATAGCCATCAGGAACTTCGTGGTGGAGGAGGCTCGAGTGATGGCTGAGTGGAAGAGCCTCAACATGCGCGTGGCCGGCCCAAGGAAGAAGGAGAACCGCTATATCGTCACCACCCAGCTACTCATGACCTCACTCTTCCTCCTTGAAGTTATCCCTCAAGGTTCCCTCTTTATCTGGTATATGGTACATCCCACTCCCTCCCTGCACAACTTCGACCTTCCCGAGTACATTTTCTGGTGGATGTTCCTCGGTGGATGTGCATGGAATCCGTGGGTGTACAACCTGCGTGGTCGCCAGTTTCGCGGGGATGCACTTGCAACTCTACACAGGGCTGTTGCCTTCTTCACACGTCGTAATTCTTCCCAGTAACTTTTATGATCGTTATACCAGCTTCACATCGCCATCATCACCATCATGACTTTCACTTATGGATGCTCTGAAGCAGGATTAAAAAAAAAAAAAAAAAAGGCCAGAGACATTATGATAAGCCACTGATACATGCACAGTAAGATGGTCAACAGAGTCGTTCACAAATCATTCAAGCCCCTGGAATCCTGGCTGCACCTCAATGTCTTCACTGACATCCTCGGCTTCCAGGTCTTGTAATACTCTCTTGGCCAAAGTTGTCCTGACAGTATCCATTACCATCACTGTTTCCGTTGTAGACACCAGGTACAGTTGAGTTCAGGTACAGTAGAGTTCAGACGCAGAGACTTGAATGATCCGAAGCGGAGATTTGAATGATCTGAAGCAGAGATTTGAATGATACGAGGCAGGGACTTAAATGATAAGAAGCAGAGACTTGAATGATCCAAAGCAGAGACTTGAATGATCCGAAGCAGAACCTTGAATGATCCGAAGCAAAGATTTGAATGATCCGAAGCAGAGACTTGAATGATCCGAAGCAGAGACTTGAATGATCAGAAACAGAGACTTGAATGATACGAAGCAGAGACTTGAATGATCCGTTTTTGCAGACAAGCATGGATGGAATTCTTAAGTAGTACTACAGACTGATCACTATTAAAAGGTTATTTCAGGTCAATACATTAAGACTTTCAAAAAGTCGTGACTCTTGTGATCTCCCTTTAGATTCCTATCTCCCTCTAGATTCCTGGAACTGTAATCTCCCTGAGCCTTGAACTGTAAGCTCCCTTTAGAAGCCTTGAACTTAGTATCCCTTTTGATGCCTAGAACTGTAATCTCCCTTTATAGGTCTGGAACTGTAATCTCCCTTTATAGGTCTGGAACTGTAATCTCCCTTTAGAAGCCTGGAACCGTAATCTCCCTTTAGAAGCCTGGAACCGTAATCTCCCTTTAGAAGCCTGGAACTATCAGTGCTATTAGCATCTTGACATGTATTATCTCTCTCAGATTAATAAAATTGTCTGGAACTGGTAACTTCCACCATCGCCGTGAGAAGCGTATGAAGGACTGTATCATGTATGTCCTCATGGAACTCAACTAAAAAAAAATAACTTGGCATTACCTACAATCAAATACATTTTGTCCTGATCTTGAAAGCACGTAACTGGTGACAAAATTAACACTCTCAGGTTTCTAAAGTCACTTAGATCAATAAAATCGTCTGGTGTTACTTGTGACCAAAGTCCAATGTACGACGCAATCTTGAGAATTACTTTGGTTAGCTGAAACTCCAAATACAAGTCCATTTTTAATTTCATCACAGAAAATGAAGTGCTCAGTCTTATGCTCCCTCCTGTGTTTGGTGCCTCTATGTAACCTTAACTGCCTATTAATTTTATCAATTACATTAGTGGACATTCGTAATGAAATGTCCATTTATTCCTTCACAGAAATGAGGTGTTCCATCCTGTGCTTCTTCCAGTCTCTGATAATGGTCAATATCCTGGAGGTGATGAGCCATGGAGACTCAGGTGATCAAACACTCTCGCTTGTTGTGGATCATGGCAAAGGTGTGGGAACGTTTGGATTCTTCGCAGACAGGGGTCCTGCCCATCACACAATGAAATCCATTTCAACAACCTTCATTTACAGACGCAAAAGAAGCCTGTCTACTACAAAGAGGCAAGTGAATGTGTATACGGATCTTCCTCAACATTTGCATCAAAGCAATGACTCCCTTATTTTCCCCTTCATGTCTCCGCAACCAAGCCTTCATCACAGACTACCTCCTCTTCCACCCAAACCTGTGACTCTTGAAGGTTCTCCTCCCGTTGACTCCTTCTACATGTGTGATCACCCACCTGTTACCTACTCCCAGAATTTTCTTGGTCACGCCGAGAGGTCTTGTTCTGGAGAAGCATTCACCTTCGACTTTGTGAACACCGAGACGCTGTGCAACGAAGTGTATTTAATGCTTTACCCAGATGGAGAGGTCAGGCAAGATACTGTAGAAGTTGTTAATGAAAACGTTTCCTTTATTCTATATTACAGTGAGAGATATATGCGTGTTTGTATGCCACTGTACAGGTTATTCAGCAGATGTGAAGAACACAAATACCATGCAATTTGCTGGGATGCTGGAGTAGTCTTTGTAAATCTAAATACTTGTCAATATGCCCGGAATTCTGGACCATATTTTAGCCTGCATTTCACTGATATTATAGGTAATAAGAACAACAGTCACAATGCTCTCATGATGCTGTGCGAGGGAATTTGTCAGATCGAGGAAAAAGAAGTGGCTGGAGTGCCAGTTCGAATTTCAGGCATTGATAATTATTACGATGATATAACCTGCAGCTCTGGTTCTGAACCTCGAATTGATACTGAACAGAATATGACCATATATAAGGTGATCAATACTCACTGGCCCTGCTGCTATCCCAACTACAAAGTGCTGTGGCTCAAGGATCCAATTAGTGAAGGTTTGAATCCAAACTGGAGTTACCTGTCTGTGAGTTGTAAAATAGGCGAGGTGGTACTGGTGGTGGTGGTGGCGTGTGTGGCTGCTGGGGGGCTGACGGGGAACCTGCTGGTGTTAGTGGTAATGGCAGCCGGGGGACACAGAAATCAGGAGTCTAACATTCTGCGTACCTCTCTCGCCGTCGCTGACCTTCTCACCACAGTCTTCACCGTGTGTCCCTCCTTGTACCGTCATATCCAGCCTTTTATAAGCACTGATTTACCTTTTGAATGGAAAGATGATATTGTACGATATAAAGAAGGTACGCATCCATCTGAAAATGTTACAGTTGTCATAAAAGGAGTTATTCCTCTTAGCAACAGAATCTTTTTGTTCCAAGGACTACTTTTTACAACTTCTAGCCTCGTGTCACTGCTCACTCTTGCCCTTCTGAGCTTTGAGCGGCTGGTCCTAACAACAGAGTCACTGTCATACACAAGGGTTTTCTCTGTGCAAAAGGTTCTGTTTCTCATTGCTTTCACATGGATAGGCAGTATACTTGCAGCATTAATAATATCCTATGATAACACAGGCTTGGCTGCAAGTTACATTTCAATGCCAAAGCTGACTGTTGGAATGTCAGAGTACCACTATGACAGCAAAGCCTTTCAGATCTTCTACTATATTCATTTGGCTGTGATTGGCCTGGTGGCGGTAACCACCATCTTACTCTCCATTATAGCCATATGGAACTTTTTGGTGGAGGAGGCTCGAGTGATGGCAGAGTGGAGGAGCCTCAACATGCGCATTGCTGGGCCAAGGAAACAGGAGAACCGATATATCGTCATAACCCAGCTGCTCATGACCTCACTCTTCCTCCTTGCCATTTTCCCTCAAGGCCTTTTCTTCATGTGGACATCATTACCAAAAACCTGGCACCAGCGTGACAGCTTTGACATCCTTCATTACATATCCTGGTGGCTGTTCCTGGGAGGGTGTGCGTGGAACCCCTGGGTATACAACATGCGCGGTAGGCAGTTTCGCCAAGACGCACTATCTACCCTGCGCAACTTGTTTACATGGTTCACGTGCAGTCATGCCTCTCAGTAACTAATCCACTGAGTCCTCACTTCAAGTCCCCTTCTGGCATCTGTTTTTTGCTACTAAGTGCATGACAAGTTAAAGAAGCATACGAGTAACATACCGAAGTTCCACTGCTTCTTGAACGGCCGATTTGACAGTTTTCCCTTCAGTTTACAATAACAACAGTACAGAAGGAAATATGATGCCCTGGAATACGTCACTGGCTTAAAACGAGAAGTGCCTGCTGCCCCCATTTACAAGGAAGAAATATTTAACTTCTCCTTGTTTTATTGTTTGCTCTTTATTTTTGATGTCTGAACTATCTTTTATGTATGAAGTAAATAAACGATGGTACGATTCGTCCTTCCCGATGAAAGGAAAGGAAAAGACGACAAAACCCGAACTCATTTCAGTCTGAGACACCCGAATTCAATGCATCTCATCACTTCAGTCCAATGATGCATTTTATACCTGATTCCTGCTACCTTCATTTTTTTTTTTAACTACAGGTGTTAAATTTATTTTTCATCAACACCTTCGACAAGAATGGCCTTTACTAAAGTTGAATAAAATCGTCTGAAGGCAGCAAGAATAAACTGCTGGAGGACATATAGGGAGCCACGGGGGTTTAAAACACTTGAGGTCGTAAGAAGAGTGAAAGACAGACTGAGGATGACTACGCCACAGCCGACCATTTGTTTACAAGAAGGACTGATAATGCTGATTAAGTTTTGCATTAGAAAGCAGAGAGAAAAAAAAAGTGAGGTGATGCTAGGGTAGTTGCAATGAGTGTATAATATTGGCACAGTTGCAGAATGGGTGTATAATGTTGATGTAGTTGCAAAATGGGTGTATAATGTTAGCGTTGTTGCAAGATGGATGTATAATGTTAATATGTTAGCAGAATGGGTGTATAATGTTGCTGTTGTTGCAAATTAGGTGTATAATGTTGGTGTAAATGCAAGATGGGTATATATTATTGACACAGTTGCGAATGTTTTTTTTAATATTATTATTATTATATTTCTTTTGGTAATTGTCTCTCATACACTATATATAATGTGACTGGTGCTGCTGTAAAATCTCTGTATATTGATTTTTTGATGGTCCAAGTTTGAGGTATACTGAACATGATGCTGATATAACAGTAGAGAGTGTACATAATTTTCTTTCCTCACATTCACTCATATTACATGACATCAATAATGGGGTTGATGTTGCTTAGGAATTTTGGTATGCTGAATTTTCTATTATAATATGTTCTTGGTATATCTAACACGATGGTATACCTGTAGAATGTACCCATATGATTTCAGTATATCAAATGGTCCTCATGCAGTGGCAACACATGTCCAGGTTACCACTTTCTCTAATGTTGTCTGTCCCTGTGGAGCGTGTGTGTGTGTGTGTGTGTGTGTGTGTGTGTGTGTGTGTGTGTGTGTCAAGATTTCCTATATAAATACCAAATTAATCTGGCTAATGTTCAATCTGTACAAGCTGAATTTTCAAATGATATTTTTTTTTCATATAACATCGAACACAATGACACTGGTATAGTTGTCGAATTTGCGCATCTTATTCCTGATGTTACCTGTTTCTGATACACTACTGTGAGAGATATAAAAGGTGCCCATATATATATTTTTTTTCCCCTACAGCCGTTTTAATGAATAGAAAAAAATGCTGATGATACTAAACCTCTGCATAATAAATTTCCAAATGTACTTTTTTTTTTTGACATATTAAACACGATCGCTGAAATACAAAAGGTGTGAACACTCTAATTTTTCCTTCTGTTTCCTTTCCTTCATTTTAAAGAGAAAGAAAATGTTGACGAAGACGTAGAATTTCTCCTCACTGATTTTCCTAATGTTTCGTGGTCTTCATACTGATTTATATGTAGAGGGTGAACGTATGATATTGAGAGACGAAACATTATGACCCCGACACTGAATTTATACACAAAGATACCTCCAATGTTCACTGTTCTTCCTATACTGATTATAAAGATGCTGATGCTTTTCTTGAATCTGTACGTATTATTCTTTGCTCCTGTATGTGTAATTCTCTGCTCCTGTATGCGTATGTGTCACCTGGTTCATACATTCTAATATACTCTAGGGCCACCAAAAGTTCACCTTGTTCGTTGGTGAGGCGGTGGCTAAGTGGTAAAGAATTGGGCTGCTGTTCAAGTTTACTATCTAAGGCTGGAGGTGAGAATTGCTTACGGTTCTGAAATTCCCTTAAAAGGCTAACTTGAGGCCCTACACACCGTCTTGACTGTGTGACTGGTTGTTGGATGGTGCGTATGTCTCTCTCTCTCTCTCTCTCTCTCTCTCTCTCTCTCTCTCTCTCCCCGCTATCAGACTACAAATGGAGAGGCGGGAGGCTGATGGGCGTCATTTGGCGGGGTGTATATCACATTAGATTTAAACTGTTCCGTGATTAATGTGGGAGAAGGAAGGAAGGAAGGAAGGAAGGAAGGACGGAAGGAAGGAAGGGAGGAAGGAAGGAAGGAAGAGAGGAAGGTAGGAAGGAAGGAAGGAAGGGGAGGATGGAGCGAGGCACGGAAGGAAGGCAAGAAGGAAGGAAGAAAGGAATGAAGGAAAGACTAATAATAAACAAGAGGATATATCACATTAGGATTAAACGGGTCCAAGATTAACATGGAAGGAAGGAGGAGGGAACGAAGAAGAAGGAGAGGAAGATGCTGGGCGTGGAAGTATACACACACACACACACACACACACACACACACACACACACACAAACTTCCCCCCCACACATACAAACCTCCAACCCCACAAACACACACACACACACACACACACACACAAACTTCCCCCCCACACATACAAACCTCCAACCCCACAAACACACACACACACACACACACAAACACAAACACCCACCTCACACAAACACAAGCGCCCCACCTTAAACCCACACCCAATATATTACAAAGGATTAGGTCACAACGCGAAGAAAGAGGCCACAAAAAACAAGAAGAAGAAGCTGTCATAAATAGGGAGAGGAGATAAACAGGTGACAGGTAAATAATCCAGGATGGGGAGGAAGGAAAGTTAGGGAAGGGGACGAGGAAAGCAAAAGGGACGAGGGAAGTAAGGTGGACGTGGGAAGTAAGGTGGACGTGGGAAGTAAGGGGGACGTGGGAAGTAAGGGGACGATGGAAGTAAAGGGGACGAGGGAAGTATGGGGGACAAGGGAAGTAAGGGGGTCGAGGGGGAGACATGGGGGAGGGGCAAGGGAGGTTAAGTTGGGTTAAAGGGAGGGAACGTGGGAGACAGGGAGAAGGGGGATAAGGGGAAGGGAAAAGGGGGAAGGGGGTTAAGGGGAAGGGAAAAGGGGGAAGGGGGATCAGGGGGAGGGAAAAGGGGTCAGAGGAGGGGTTGGATTGAGGATTAAGGGGGTCATAGGAACAGGGAGTGTGGTAAGGGGGAGTTAGGGGGAGCCAGGGGGTGGGGAAAAGATGTGTTAAGGGGGAAGGGGGATGCTAAGGGTGAGAGGGGGCCCTTAATGGAGGAATTAAAGGGAGTCGAGAGTGTTTGTGGGGGTCTTGGGGGGTACGGGGAGCAAGAAGGAGGGATCATTGTGTGTGTGTGTGTGTGTGTGTGTGTGTGTGTGTGTGTGTGTGTGTGTGTGTGTGTGTGTGTGTGTGTGTGTGTGTGTGTGTGTGTGTGTAGGGGCTGAGGTGGGGTGGAGGTGGGGGGAGTAAGTGTGGGGGTTGGAGGGTTAGTGAATAAAGGAAGAATCAGATAATGTGTAAGAGGAAGTAAAATTTAAGGGAAAGACGAAGGGAAGAAAAAGGAAGTCGGGGAGGAAGGGGACAGAAGAGAAAAGGAGGCGAGAGAAGTGGGGAGGGGAAGGAAAAGAGGGAGTTGGGATGGGGAAATGTGAGGAGAGGGAAAAGAGTTCCGGGTGCGGGGAGGAGGAAAAAGGAGGGGAAAGGGAGGAGGAAAAACTAGTGGGGAGGCATGTGAAGGAAGGGGAGTTGGGGGGAGTGAAGGAAGGAAGAAAAGGAAGTCGTGAGAGTGAAGGAAGATGAAAAACAAAGAAGTTGGAGATGTAGAGGGGTAAGAAAAAACTGATGCTGGAGGTGTAGGGGGTGAAAGGGGGAGGAAGGGGAAAAAGGTAGGAGAGGAAGGGGAAAAAGGAAGGGGAGGAAGGGGAAAAAGGTAGGGGAGGAAGGGACGAAGAAACGAAGGGGGGAGTTGGAAGAAAGATGGGGAGGGGGGAAGAAGTTTGGAAGTGTCTGGGAAGAAAAAAAAAAAAAGTCGAGGAGATATAGAAGGAAACCCATACCCGAACCCACACCCAGCACTCAAAGCCACGGAACCCAAAACGAGAGAGAGAGAGAGAGAGAGAATAGAGATATGGGACGACATTAGAGGTTGTTCTTGCTTATTCGTAAATCAGAGGGGCATGGATGGGCGGTGGCTATAACTCTCTCTCTCTCTCTCTCTCTTTCTCTCTCTCTCTCTCTCTCTCTCGATCCTCCTCTAGCTCACCTGCATCCATATTTATCGCCTCATTTCCGGGAGACTCACAGGTAACCACGAAAGAATAATTCACTTCATCTGTTCTCACCGTTCTCTCTTATTGCATGTCCATTCTCCTTGTAAAGATATTTTTTACTGAGTTTCCCTTATTCATATTTATTTACTTATGTCTCTTTGTAATACCATTTTCTTCCATCCCATCTACATCTTTCCTTCCCTCCCCTCCCTTCTCTTCTCTCTCCGGTCCTCTCCCCTCCCTCCCTCCCCTCTCCTCACCTCTCCTTCCCCTCCGTTTATCTATCCTTCCCTCTTCGTTCTCCTCCCCTCCATCACCCGTACCCTCTTCCCTCCCTCCATTCCCCCTCCCTCCATCCCCTTCCTTCCCTCCCCATTCCCGCTCATTTCTTCCCTCCCCCTTCCCCTCCCTCCATCCTTCACCCCTCCACCTCGCCCAAAAAAAGACCTTCTCTCTCTCTTCATAATAGAATATAAATTTTCACCGCGGCCCCCACTGCAGATACCACCTGATTTACCGCACCCCCTGTCTGATGGAGGGGGACTCTGGGGGCGGGGGGACTTGGGGAGAGGGGGTGGGGGGACTTGGGGAGAGAGGGTGGAAGACTAGGAGAGAGGGGGTGGGGACTCTGGAAGTGAGGGACTAAGAGAGGGGGGTGGGGGACTAGGGGACAGGGGGTGGGGGACTGGGAGAGAGGGGGTGGGGGACTCTCGAGGGGTGAAAGGGGACTCTGGTGGCTTGGGGATTCGGGGGGGGGGGAAGTTGAGGGCTAAGAGAGTAGGGATGAGTAACTCTGGGTAGGGGTGAGGGTACTATGGGAGAAGGGGAATGGGGACTGTCGAGGGGGAGCAGGGGTGGGGAAGGGGTAGTGGGGTCGGGGAGATGGAGGTGGGAGTCGGGTCTTGTTCTGGAAAATAAGTAAACACAAAAGGTGAAGAGGATACAATATGTGTGTGTGTGTGTGTGTGTGTGAGAGAGAGAGAGAGAGAGAGAGAGAGAGAGAGAGAGAGAGAGAGAGAGAGAGAGACCAGTGACTAACTCCACTCAGTATAAAACCATCCTCATTTTTTTTATTCTATCAACACACAGACGATTTTCTTCAACTGAGAGAAACCCCCTAAGAGCGATGAGGCCATATGAACCCTACATCAAACCCCTCCAGTTCGCAAAGCCTCTCTCAAGCTGAATAAAATCGTCTGAGAGCTGAAGACAATCGTAAGGGACATACTATTTCTTCCTGTACGTCTTGTTTTTATTACTGCTGCCTCCAGACGATTTCCTTAAGGCCTCTCGTACTGAAGGGGTTAAAGCCCTACTCAGTTCCTCTAGATGGAAAAGTCTGTCCTAAGCTAAACGGGATTCTCTGGAGATATCAATTAAAAAAGACAAAGAACACTTTTGACAGTCGCACTCACCCCTGCGCTATCCACCACACGAAATCATCCCCACAAAACATCTTTTGTGTGTGTGTGTGTGTGTGTGTGTCCCGCGCCTTAGAAACACCCTGACTAACCCAAGATGCAAAATAAACGCACCCCATACACACCACAGACACACTCCAGATGCACAGTACTTGCATCTCAAACACACCCCAGACACGCTTCTCTGTGAGTCATAAAAATAGACAGAAGTGAAATTCTAACCCTAATAACAGTCTACGGTTGCAACTGGCCAGATTTCATTCTCAAAAAGGTACAGTGACTCAGTGAATGAATGACACAGTTAGGGACACACACTGAGGACCGAATTCTCGTTGGTTGAGGAAGCCCCTTAACACCTCTTCCTAAGCGATTTCTTTTGTTTACTACACCTTACTCTCCTCTTTGGTGTCGCACAAATCCTTCTGTTGTGGCCATTCTCTGTATAAAGTACAAAAAGATATTAACCACCTATATCCAAAAATAAATCGCTTAGGAAGGGGTGTTAGGGAGATTACGAGGATACGCGCCCTGATCTGTCCGCCCCTGTGTGTGTGGGGCAAAAATACTAAAAATATCCTCGTACTGACGGGCTATCAATCACTGCAATTACGCCACATCAGATGACATTAACGACCCTGATAATGACTGGTATAATTACACTCCACTGCCTCATTAACCCCTTTCATCCCATGACTATCTTTTCAATATACTGTGCTGATGAGGGGACACCTTCACGTGGTGGCACCAAGATAGCCGGGCAGCTCCATCGCACGGCTCTACAAACGCCCCAGAACTCCCTCCCTATCCCCCGAAAGGAGAACGGTGGACTGCACAAGGATAGGTCAGCCTGCAGTCCACTGGGGTTTATGGTTTAAGTGTGTGCCATAGGGTAGGTCCACAGGGGGGGGGGGCATCACTAACCAACTTATACCATCAAGGGTGTTACGGTGCAAGGTAAGGGTGTATTGTTCTGTGATGATGCAAGGTAAGGGTGTATTGTTGGGCGATGGTGCAAGGTAAGGGTGTATTGTTCTGTGATGGTGCAAGGTAAGGGTGTATTGTTGTGTGATGGTGCAAGGTAAGGGTGTATTGTTGTGTGATGGTGCAAGGTAAGGGTGTATTGTTGTGTGATGGTGCAAGGTAAGGGTGTATTGTTGTGCAAGGTAAGGGTGTACTGTTCTGTGATGGTGGAAGGTAAGGGTGTACTGTTGTGTGATGGTGCAAGGTAAGGGTGTATTGTTGTGCAAGGTAAGGGTGTACTGTTCTGTGATGGTGGAAGGTAAGGGTGTAATGTTCTGTGATGGTGCAAGGTAAGGGTGTATTGTTGTGCAAGGTAAGGGTGTACTGTTCTGTGATGGTGCAAGGTAAGGGTGTATTGTTGTGTGATGGTGGAAGGTAAGGGTGTAATGTTCTGTGATGGTGCAAGGTAAGGGTGTATTGTTGTATGATGGTGCAAGGTAAGGGCGTACTGTTGTGCAAGGTAAGGGTGTACTGTTCTGTGATGGTGCAAGGTAAGGGTGTATTGTGCAAGGTAAGGGTGTATTGTTCTGTGATGGTGCAAGGTAAGGGTGTATTGTTGTATGATGGTGCAAGGTAAGGGTGTACTGCTTCATGGTGGTGGTGGTCAGGGTGCCATAGGGGGGGTCCTCGAGGGGGGGGCCTCTGACCAACTTACACCATTAACGTTACCTTGACTGATGGTGTGTGGAGCGAAGGGGGGTCAGGCAGGGAGAGGGAGGAGGGAAAAAGAATGAGGGATGGAGAGAAAAGGAGAAGAAAAATGAAGGGTGGAGAGAAAGAGAGAAGATGAATGAAGGATGGAGAGAAAAGAGGGAAGAATGAGGGATGGAGAGAAAAGAGAGAAGAAGAATGAAGGATGGAGAGAAAAGAGAGTAGGAAGAATGAGAAAAGAAGATATATAAGAGAGAAGAATGAATGGGTCGACAGTTACGAGAAAGATAAGTCAGGGGGGAAGGAGAGGGAGGAAGGAAAGAAGAATGATGGATAGATGGAAAAAGAGACAGGAAAAAGGGCGATGGGGTGACTAGCAAGGAGGAGGGAAGGTCATGACAAGAAGAAAAGGGGAGAGAAGTGAGACAAAGAGAAGAGGGAGGAAACAATGAAAGATGGAGGGAACGGAGGAAAAGAGGAATGAGAACTTGAGGGAGGCTGGAGAAGCGAAGAAGCGGAGAGAAAGGAGGAAAGGGCGAGAATGATGGCGAAAAACGAAGCTTGGAAAAGAGGAAGAAATAAGAGGAAGTTAGGGACAGGGCTGGAGAGGCTATAGGAACCAGGTAGAAAGCTGAGAGAATAGAAGGGAGGAAGATTGAGTTATGTGTGAAGAGTTAAAAGGAAGGGAGGGCGTGGAGGGAGATGAGAAGGGGGTAGAAGAATGAAGGATGGGTGGAGAGAGGAGAGAAACAGGAAAGAAAGAAGGGAAAGTGGGAAGAAGAATTGGGGTGTGTGTGAAATGATTAAAAAAAAAAAAAAGGAAAGAAAGAAGGGAGAATGAGGGTGGGTGATTAGCAGAAAGAAAGGAAGGGAGAAAGGTAGAAGGAAGGAAGGAAAAGAGGAAAGGTAAAATGAGATAAGAAGGGAACAGAGGGGAACAAAAGAAGGAATATGTGGATGGACGAGAGAGAGAGAGAGAGAGAGAGAGAGAGAGAGAGAGAGAGAGAGAGAGAGAGAGAGAGAGAGAGAGAGAGAGAGAAATAGGAAAGAATGAAAATGTATGGAGGACAGAGAGAAGGCAAGGTGAGGAAAGAAAGGAAATGAAAAGAAACAAGAAAAACACAATACAGGAGAAGCCAAATGAAGAGAGGTTAAAGAGAAGGAACGTGAGGATGGGAAAAGAGGATAAGGAACAAGAAGAGGAATATTAGGAAGAGAAGAGGGAAGAAGAGGAAGACCAGAATAGAAGGAGGAAGAAAATGGAAAAGAGTAAAAAGGAAGAGAAGGGGCAGAAGAGGAAGGAAGGGAAGGAAGGGACAATGATGGATGCTACCCCACTTCCTCTTCATCCCCTCACTCACCCCCTCCCCACAACCCCATCCTCTTCACCCCTACACTACCAAGCCCCCTCCCAGCCCCTCCTTCTCCCCCCACACACTCGATCTCCCTCACAAAGTTATCAAAGAAGCAAGTCACACACAATTCGTATTTATTTCCTAGGTGTATAATCCTTTTAATATGTCCACCTTTAATATACACAGCAAGGTTTTTACTGTGTGTGTGTGTGTGTGTGTGTGTGTGTGTGTGTGTGTGTGTGTGTGTGTGTGTGTGTGTGTGTGTGTGTGTGTGTGTGTGCTTTATTTTCACTACGACTGTCACTTTTTGGGTTAACTCCTGACTATTTTATTTAGTGGGGAAAAAAAAAAACTTCAAATTCGAAAGGTTAAGAACATAATACGAACAATATTGTCTGTATGCATCTATGTAACCCTCTCTCTCTCTCTCTCTCTCTCTCTCCTTCTCTCTCTCACTCTCTCTCTCTCTCTCTCTCTCTCTCTCTCTCTCACTCTCTCTCTCTCTCTCTCTCTCTCTCTCTCTCTCTCTCTCTAATTACGGAATAAACGTGACCTTTCTTCTTTTAGTACGAAACCGTATGGAGGCAAAGGTCAGACAGAGAGGTGAGAAAGGAGGAGAAAAAAGAGAGAGAGAGAGAGAGAGAGAGAGAGAGAGCGAGAGAAACCAGGAGGGTGAGAAAAAAGTCAGGCACGAGAGAGAGAGAGAGAGAGAGAGAGAGAGAGAGAGAGAGAGACAGACAGACAGACAGACAGACAGACAAAACAAACAACATATCAGAAGACAGATCGACAGCCAGATAGACAGACAAGACAAGCAATATACAGAAAGACAGAGGGACAGGCAGACAGGCAGGCAATGTATGGGTGTCAGATGGAGAGGGAAGGAAGGGAATAGTTTATAAGGTTGGGTCAAGGGAGTGGAAGGGAATAGAGAAGCGAGGGCGTGAGACAGGGACTGGGAAGGGGAGAGTAGGTCAGGTCAGGCGGGGTCAGGCGAGGTCAGACTAGGTAGGCGTAGGTCACGGGGGCTGCCGGGATGACCCATGGATGAGGTCGGGTCGGGTCAGGAGGACAATGGTTGTGACTGATTTCCCTTGCACATAGAGGGAAGCCTTCACGTGGTGGCACTGATATGGCTATGCGGCTCCACTGCCCGGTTGTACACGTCCCTCAGCTCCCTCCCTATCCCCCGAAAGGTGGATAGTGGACTGCAGGAAAAGGGCAACTTCAGCCTGCAGTCCACTGGGTTCACGTCGAGATAAGCTTATTTTTGCTACTTCTGCTGCTACTACTACTAACACCATCATTTCTACTATCACCACCACCACTATTACTACTTCTACTACTACTACTACTACTACCATTTTACTTTTTTTTTCATCACCCCGCAGATAAGGCGCCATTACGGTAAAGGAGGCCAAGATTTTCCACCTTAACTTCATAATATTTGCACCCTTATCGCAGGACACTTTATTACCCTTTATTTCACTCCAGGGTATACGGTTTGCTTATTATCAATTCTTTTGTCTCTCCTTATCGCCTTCCTTAGATAAGCGCCTTCCCTCTTTCCCTCTCATAATTTTTCACTCTATCTTTTACCGGCTCTCCCTCCTCCCTCCCTCTCTCCCCCCACTCTATCTCGATGCAACTCCCTTCCCCCCCTCTCTCCCTCCCTCCCTCTCTCTCTCTCTCTCTCTCTCTCTCTCTCTCTCTCTCTCTCTCTCTCTCAATACAAAGGTCAGATCACCTGGCAGGAATCATAATATCTACCTGGTTTGTGTATGTATGTATGTCACGCCCTCTCTCTCCCTCTCTCTCTCTCTCTCTCTCTCTCTCTCTCTCTCTCGATAAAGCTATTACGAACCAGGGACTAATAATTAACAGTAAAAATGGCGAGACTAAAGGAAAGACGGAGATAAGAACTGATAACACATACTCTCCCTCTGCCTCCCCTCCCCTCCCCTCCCCTCCTTATCACCTGCCTTCCCTAGGGGGTCTTTAAAGGGGGGAGGGGCTGTTATCAGAAGGGGGGGGGTCTGAGGGGGGAGGGACTGGCATAATGTTGATAAGGCATAGACTGTATTTCTTCACTTATCTTTTTTTTTTTAACTCAGAGAAAATATTTTTATAAAACTGGTGCTCTGTCTTTGGTTTGTGTGTGTGTGTGTGTGTGTGTGTGTGTGTGTGTGTGTGTGTGTGTGTGTGTGTGTGTGTGTGTGTGTGTGTGTGTGTGTGTGTGTGTGTGTGTGTGTGTTTATATTTTGTACTCTTTCTGTGAGCTTGTTGCTGTTGTCGTTGCTGTTATTGTTTTATTATTATTATTATTATTATTATTATTATTATTATTATTATTATTATTATCATTATTATTATTACGGTATTATTATTATTATTATTATTATCATTACCGGCATCTTAATTAGTTCTTTATCATCATCACTAATATTTTTAAGTGGTTTACCTGGAGGCAGACCTAACCCCTTTACCCCACGGCCTTTCCCAGACTAAATTTCAAAAAAGAAAAAAAAAGAAAAAGAAAAACATCGCTTCCATACTCGTAGCGGAGGGAAAAATGGCTACTCCAGTGACCGTTTTAAAAAGAGGTTGAATTAAATCGTCCAGGGGTAAAGAAGGAAAGAAAAAGGAGAAAAGAGACAACTCTATCCTCTCTCTTTTGTAGCCTATAAGAGCATCTGAGGTTTGGCCAAGATAATCCATATAATTTAAGGTGCAAGAGACTGTCCTACTCCCTGGAAATTAACCACGTCTGGAATTCCAACCGTGAAATGATAGCAGGTAATTCAATGCAACCTGAGACTTCTAAAAATGATGCACAAGTAATATTTCATACTCAGAGACAACATTACCCTAGTCTCCCCTACGCTGAATACAATGGTCCGGGATCTAATGAAAACGGGATGATAGAAGAGAAAACGAGGCTGGGGTGTATTATGGAGGGACATATGCCATCTATCAGTGCTTTAGGGCAAAGAAGGATGGACGATAATAATAATAATAATAATAATAATAATAATAATAATAAAAGTAATGATAATAATAACAATAATTGTGTTTATGGACATATTTTATCACACCTTCATTGCTTACTCCCTCATCTTGCACGCTGTAATAGCTCTCTCTCTCTCTCTCTCTCTCTCTCTCTCTCTCTCTCTCTCTCTCTCAAGCACCTGGTTTCCGCCCCAACCATCGCTACTTGAGATGCCAGAAGCTGATACCAGGGTCGCCATATTGAAAAGTTGGGAAAGCTGCCAAGAGGAAAAAACAAAAGGAAGGTGACAGTGGTTTTTGAGGGAGGGAGGGAGGGAGGGAGGGAGGGAGGGAGGGAGGGAGGGAGGGAGGAAGGAAGGAAGGAAGGAAGGAAGGAAGGAAGGAAGGAAGGAAGGAATGGATGGATGGAGCTGAATGAGGGAAGGGAGGAAGAAGAGAAGGAAGGAAGGAACGAACGAATGAAAAGGAAGCAAGGTAATAAGGTATGGATGGATAGATGGAAGCGAAGGAGGGAAGAAGGAAGGAAGCATTGATGGGAGGAAGAAGGAAGGGAGAGGTGAGGTGGGGAGGAAAGCGAAAGGCGAGTGAGGGGGGGGGTGAGGGAAGGAGGCAAAGGAGCAATATGAAGGAGGAAGGAAGGAAGGACGGGTTTAATGTGACATGTGGGAGAGTGAGAGGAGGGAAAGGGGGATGGGAGAGATGAATGAGGGGGGAAGAGAGGTAGGGAGGAAGGATGAGGAGGGAAAGTGAGGGAGACAGGGAGGGTGGAAGGCGAGACAGGTAGGTATGTAGGGTGGAAGATGAGAGAGGTAGGTAGGTAGGTAGGTAGGAAAGTAGGCAGGCAGGTAGGTATGGAGGAGATGAGAGAATAGAGAGGAAGGCAGGGAGAGAAAGAGAGGAAAAACATGAGTGGGAGGAAAGAAAGAGGAGGAGAGGGAGGAGAAGAAGATGAGGATGACAAAAGAAATGAGAGACGGAGAGAAGAGACGAGGGAGGAAGAGAGATAGAGTAGGGGGGAAGGAAAGATAAGAGAGAGAGAGAGAGAGAGAGAGAGAGAGAAGACTGACAGATGTAGAGAAAAGAGAAGGAAAAAAAAAGAAGCTACATAAAGGAAAACCAAAATATATCTGAAAAAAATGAAAAAAAAAAAAATCCATGGACTTTAAAGGGAGAAAATAAAGGGAAGAGAATAGGGATGGGAAATTCTGACTGATAGATAGATAGATAGAGAATAGATAGATAGATGGATAGATAGATAGACAGAGAGACAGATGGACATAAACATACAGAAATAGCTACAGATAGTGTGTGTGATTAGTACAGATATAAATATGGATATAGATAGATAAATTGAGAGAGAGAGAGAGAGAGAACAACAAATATAGAGAAAAAAGATAATAAGACAGACAGAAGGCACACTTGGAATTACAGAAAAAAAAGACTAACAGAGAGAGAGAGAGACAGACAGACAGACAGAGAGGAGGCACACTGGAGTTATCTGAGGTGCAGACTCACTCACTGTATTAGTAAATCACAAAGCCCAGCTCCAAGTTCCCAGAAAGCAATCAAATTATGCTCTGAATTTCTCCAACTTTACTTGGCAATCCAATTTCTGAAGTTAGTCATGCCGCCACGGGGGAGTTGGGGAGGAAGGGGATTGGGGAGGGGGAGAAGGAAAGAGGGAGACTGGGAGAGAGATTGAAAGGGGAGAGGGAAGGGGAGGGGGAGGGATTGGGGAGGGAGGGAGAGAGGGGGGGAGATTGAGGAGGGAGAGAGTGGGAGGGATTGGGGAGGGGGGCAGGGATTGGGAAAGGGAATGGGGATGGTGAAAAGGAGAGGGATTGGGGAGGGGCAGGGACTGCGGAGGAAATGGGAGGTGGGGAAAGGAGGAGAGGAAACATGAAAGGGAGGAGCCTGGGAAAAGGGGAGGAGGGAGAGAGGGGGAGGGATTGGGGAGGGGAAGGAATGTGGGGAAGGGGGGAAAAGAAATGGGAAGGGGGGCTAGGGAAAAGGGGAGGAGGGAGAAGAAGTAGGGAAATAGGGGAAAGGGAGCTGGGGAAATGGGGGAGGGACTGAAGAGGGGAGGGAGTTGAGGAGGGGGAGAGGAGGAGGAACATGGGGAATGGGACAGGAATTGGGCGGGAATGAGTTGGGGAAAGGGGGGGAGGGAAGGGGGAGGGGGAAGTTGGGGAGAAATAGGAGGGGGGTGAGCTGGGGAGTGGGAAAGGGGGGAAATAGTTGAAGAAAGAGGGGAGGGTAAGGGGTTGTGGAAAAGCAGGAAGAGGGGAGGTGGGGAGGAAAAGCAGGAAGAGGGGAGTTGAAGAGGAAATGAGTTTAGAGAGTATCTGAAGAGGGGTTAAGAAGGGCCTATACTACTGTCATTTTAAGCTGAGAAAAATCGTCTTGTGGTATCTCTTAAATCAGTAATGCTGGGACGGTGAGGTTGAGGAAGGGAGGGGGGTTGAGGAAGGGAGGGGGGTTGAGGACGGGAGGGGGGTTGAGGACGGGAGGGGGGTTGAGGAAGGGAGGGGGGGTTGAAGAGGCTCGGGAAGGATGATTAATGTTTTCCCCTCCCCTCTTCCCCCCACCCCACCCCCCAACCTCTCTCTCTCTCTCTCTCTCTCTCTCTCTCTAAATAAATAAATAAATAAATAAATACATACATACATACATACATACATACATACTGTTCCCTGATGAGCTTAACTCTATCTACTTTGCGATTAAGTAAAACAGGAAGTTACTCTGCACCTGGGATATTATGAAATCTCTCTCTCTCTCTCTCTCTCTCTCTCACCGCAGTAATGGCCGCCGGAGAGAGAGCTCATAAACAGTTTCATCACACCAGCAACCACTGCGGCTCGCCTTTATTATTCACCGCCTCATTGTACGGGGGCCGGGTGGTTAAGTGGTCTCAGGCGCCTCATTGCAAGTTCTCATAAAAGGGAGGGGCAGAGAAGGAGGAATGATATAATGTACACTTTATGTTTTCATCTGATGGAACAAGGCGACCCCCGGAACCCAAGTGCTAAGTCACCGTTGAGCGAAATTCGAGGTGGGAATGAATCTCCTTGGTTATCAGTCAAATTTACCCCCCAGTCTGACTACACTTGGCCATAAGCTGAGCAGAAAAATGTTGGTGATCGTCTTCAGCTTAAGAAAAATTGCGCTATAATGAAATGATACTCAAATGTAATTCAGAAAAAAGCAAATTCTTATACGGTAACTTGGCCTAAAACTGCCATCATTCCATCTTAGAATCTCAAATGAAACAAGAGATTAACACTAGAATATAGTTCTAGTCACGAAAAAGTGCTATGGAAAGGAGTACAGCCGTAGTACCATATTTTTCTGTCGCTGAGCTACGTGAAATAAGCTGCAGAAGGACCAAAATCTGGGACCAGGTTAAGGTGAGAAGATGGTTGTCAGTCGCCTTAACCCTGAATAGTACGAGACTGTGATCTTGTAAAAATATCCGTCTATCTTTCTATCTATCTATCTACAGCCAGACGCCTTAATCCCGTAAGAGGTGGCCACAAACAAATCGTCCCCATGTCGCCCTGTCCCCTGCCATTACGCTGCCCTCCCCCCAACTCACAACAAAATAACCTACCTCGAAGTGAAAGCTTAATGAAGACTGTGTCTAAACCCTCAGTTCCAAAAACCTCTCCAGAATGAGATATAATCGACTGGATATGGCGGGAATGAAACGAAAAAGTCCTCCACAGGCTGTTTTGTTGCTTCTCCTTGACCCGGTCTGTCTAGCCGAGCAGACCCGTCAACCACAGGTAAGCAAACTTTTTTTTTTTTTTTTTTTTTTTTTTTTTAAGGAAGGAGGAACAAAAAGTCAGAAGTCTGCAAGAATGTTCCCTCAAGAAGAAAAAAAAAAAGGCCTCTGTGGGGGTCGTCCTACGGGTGCAGTAGCGTATATACACCGTGTTGGGAACCAGCACTTCCTTGTGGTAGACAGTGCCTCTTCAAGATCGGATTAGAGTCTTTCCCACGGCGAGGTACAGCGATATATAAGGAGGTTTGGCAGGTACTTCGCTCCAACCAGAGTGCACAATGCCACCACGCGCAGGCTCCTCGTCGCGGCTGCTAAGGGGGTAATATGCAAAAATGAATCGCCAGAGGAAGAGGTGCTAGTGCGTGTCCTTAGCCCTGGAGCGTAGGAGCCTGTATGACCCCGTAAAAGTTGAATAGGAGAAGGAATAGCCGAGTCCCCCTCCTCTTTCCATCCCAGGACACACTTGGCTGGGTCATCCTAAACAGATTTAATTCTCCTAACAACCCCTAACCCAGCATTTAACCTGAGATATCGGTGGCTTCTGCAGGTACACTCTCACCTGGTGTACCGGAAGCTTCAGCAGGTACACTCTCACCTGATGTACCGGTAGCTTCAGCAGGTACACTCTCACTTGATGTACCGGAAACTTCAGCAGGTACACTCTCACCTGATGTACCGGAAGCTTCAGCAGGTACACTCTCACCTGATGTACCGGAAACTTCAGCAGGTACACTCTCACCTGGTGTACCGGAAACTTCAGCAGGTGCACTCTCACCTCAGAACCTCAAACTCTGAATCCTCTCCATAGCACTGCTTCGTGACTAGCAATGCATTCAGTGTTAATTTATTGTAACAGCACCGCATTAAAGACAGATGTGACAATTTTAGGCCAGTTAAAAGTGAAAAACATACATAACAAACGAACAGAACTTTGAGTCACCTATTAGACCATTAGAATCACCCATTAGGCCATTAGAATCACCCATTAGACAATTAAAATCACCCATTAGACCATTAGAATCACCCATTAGACCATTAGAATCACCCAATAGACCATTAGAATCGCCCATTAGACCATTAGAATCGCCCATTAGACCATTAGAATCACCCATTAGACCATTAGAATCACCCACTAGAATCGTCATCCTGTTGGCGAAAGACGAAAGACCCGCAAAAGACCGTCATAACAGTGGGTCCAGCACTCCATTACCTCTCTCTCTCTCTCTCTCTCTCTCCTCCTCCACCCCATTACCCCTCGGCCGCCACCTCATCTCCCCCGGATTCCTCGCCTCATTATGTGTTCGGCCGTAAAGGGTCTGTCTCTCTCTCTCTCTCTCTCTCTCTCTCTCTCTCTCTCTAGGGGGACAATGGATGAGGGAAAGAATCGAAAAGATGCTATGAAAGAGAGAGGGAGAGAGAGCAAAGGAAGGAGCAAACGAGGACCGAAGATGGGAAAAGAGAAGAAGAGGAGAATGAAGAGAAAGAGAGAAAATAATTAAGAAAGTAAACAGAGAGAATAATTACCAAAGAAGGAAATTAATGAAAAAAGGACGAAGGAAAATAAATGAATGAAAAAAGGACGAAAGAAATAGGGTATAGGGAATATGGCTGTGACAAACTCCACCATCCCCTTACTTCCCCTCCCTCTCCCCTTCCCCTTCCTCTCTCCTTCCCCCACTCTCCCTTTCCCTGCCCTTCCTTGCCTTCCCTCTACCTCCCTTCCTTCTCCCTTTCACTCTGTTCATTCTTCCTTTCCCCTCCTTCTCCCTCTCATTCCCTTCCTTCTTCCCTTTCCCTCCCTCTCCCTTTCACTCCCTTCCTTCTCCCCTTTACCTCCCCACTCTTCCCTGTCCCTTCTTTCTCACCATACAGCAGAGGCGGCAGTGTCACTTCGCACACAGGACATCATCACCATCATTATCACAATCATCATCCATCATCACCATCCTCATCTTCACCACCATCAATCATCATTATCACCAGGATCAATCATCATTCATCATCAATCATCATCATCATCATTATCATCATCATCATCACATCCAGTCTCCCTGTCTCTGTATCTCTGCTTTATCCATTTCAGTATCTCCGTTTATCTCTACCCTCCTCAATTCTCTCCATCTCTCCTACCCCCTCTCCCTCTATCACTGCTTCTCCTTCTCTCTCCCTCCCTCACTTACTTACCCCCTTCTCTCTCCCTACGTCTCCCCTCTCTCCCATCGTCCTCTCTCCTTCCCCTCCTCTCACGTCCCTCTCGCCTTCCCCTCCTCTCACGTCCCTCTCGCCTTCCCCTCCTCTCACATCCCTCTCATCTCTGGCCTCTCATCGTAAACAGGACAATATTTGGCACTATGATGACCCCTGCAGTATTTTCCTCTTCCTGAGTCTCCTTCTCTCCCTATCTCCAATTTCTCCCATTTTCCTCCATCCACCCTTGTTATTTCTGTCTCTCCTCACCACCCCTAATCTTCCACATCTCTCTTTCTCTTCTCTCTCTATTCCTACTTTCTCTTAACTTTCTTTAATACTCCCTTTCTTTTTTTTATCCCCACTTTCTCCAATTTTCCTACACTCCTCCACCTTCCGTATGAAAATCTCTCCATATCTCTTCCATCTCTTCTCCAACAAATCCTGTCTCATCCCTGCCCTCCTAGTTAACACTTTCTCCAGTTTTCCTTCCCCCCCGTCCCCAACTTTCCATTTTCAGCTTCTTCCCCAACCCAATCCCAATCCCTCCTCCCCCTCGCCCTATCCTTTCCTCATCCCTGATCCCTCATCATAAAGAGGCTAATATCCGGCGCTATGACCGTCACTAACACACGTTATCCGCACCTTCATGTTTTCAATCTCCCTTGTCATCCTCTCTCTCCTCTGTCTGTCTCTGTCTATCCCCATTCTCTCTCCCTGCCACTCTATTTCTCCTTTCTCTATCTTTTGACTACCTCCCTTTCTATTCCCCTGTCGTCCTATCTATTTTCTCAGTCTATCTCTTGCCCCATTCTTCTACCTAACCTCTTCCCCCATCTCCCCCTTCTTCCTACCTCACCCTATCGCACCCATATCTCCCTCTCTGCAGCCACACATTTCCTCTTTTCCGTTTCTCTCTCTCTCTCTCTCTCTCTCTCTCTCTCTCTCTCTGCCCTTCCTCACATCTACCATCTACATCCTCAAACTCTCCTAACCTGCCGTCTCGCCACTCTCTACCTCTCCAAATCAAAATCTCTCCTCCCCCTTCTCCCCACACCAATCCCCTCCTCTCCTACCAGGTCTCTCCCCAAAACAGGCCACTATCCACCACCATGACGGCCACTACAACAAGCTGTCCTCCCCCCAGCACTAGGGAATAATATCTCTTTGCACTCCTAAAATCTGAGCTTCTGTCCTAACTTCAGCGTTCGACCCATTGCCCTCAGAACCTTGTACGACTTGTCTCTATCACTCACTCAACCTTCCCCTCACATCTGGCTAAAATCGAAGAAAAAATAGGAGTTAATAATAGTTTCTCTCCGATTTTAACCAAATTTGGGGAAAATGTTGAACGACCTATAAAGACCAGTCCGGCAAAATCTGAGGACAGTAGGACAAACGTGGAAGATGGAAGACAAATTCAAAGTTTATCGTGCGTTGTGGCCTTGCTCTTTAAACTAACGCTGTGAAATTGCGTACGTCTCGTCAGGGGCTACCCATGAACATCTGCACCAAATCTAATTATAATTAGATAAAAACTGTTCGAGTTACCAAGGCCAGAACTTTCTCATGGAGGCCGGAAGAACAGCTCCGGTGCCGTGAGAGAAGTTCCGACCAAGTTAAAATGAACATTCTCTCTCTCTCTCTCTCTCAAACACACACACACACACACACACACACACACACACACACATACACACACACACACACCACAGTACATGCAAAACACCCACGTTGGACCAGGGTTTAGTGTAATGTGATAGAAGTTAATTAGATATCCTCATCAGGTGTGTGTGTGTGTGTGTGTGTGTGTGTGTGTGTGTGTGTGTGTGTGTGTGTGTGTGTGTGTGTCCCATCTACCAGCTCTTCTCCATCCAGTCCAACCTTATAAAACCCAAAACTAAAAGGAAAAGGCTCAAAAGACGATCCTCTTCCCATCGTAAAATTCACATTGACTTTTTCCTTCCATTTTTACTCTCTCTCTCTCTCTCTCTCTCTCTCTCTCTCGTTTCCTTAATCCACTCAATCTACTGCCCTCCCTCTCTCTCCTTCCCTCCTTCACCCTTCCCTCCCCCTCTCTCCTACCCTCCTTCACCCCAAGCTCCCCATTCTCCTTCAATCCCTTACCTATCCCTCTCTCCCCCTACCTTTCACATCTTTATCTCCCTCATTTTCCTTCTTTCCTTTCCTCTATCAAATACTCCCTCCCTACCTGCTTCCTTCCCTCCCCATTTTCCTACTGCCCCCTCTCTTTCTTCCCGTACCCCTATCCCTTCCCCCTCCCTCCCTCTTTCCACCCAACTCCTATCCATTTCTCCCTCCCTCTCCCTCTATTTTTCCCTCCCTACCTCCTCTTTCCCTCTCTCTCTTACCTGCCATACTCCTCTCCCTTTCTTCTCCCATCTCCCTCCCCTTCACTCTCTCTTTCCTACCTTACCCCTATCCCTCCCTCTCCCTCCCTCTTATCTCCCTCTCTCCCCTCTCTCCCGCGGTCGCCAACTCAGATAAAGTGCGTTTGGCGAGACCCCGCACGCTCTTGGCGACGCTCCACACCGCCACATCTATAAACCCACCTTTTATGCTCTTTATACTTGCATTAAATATCAAGGGAGTTCGCAGGATGAAGCACGGGACGAGGAGATACGGAGAGGAGAGGAGAGGAGAGAGAGAGAGAGAGAGAGAGTAAAGGATACAGGACAAGAGTGGATGAGAAAGTTCAGGGAGAGAAAAAGTGAAAAAAGAAAAAGAAAAAAGAAAGTAAGGCGGACCAGGTAAGAAAGAAAAGGCGAAAAAAGCATCACTCTTACACCTGACCATCAATACCTTCTTCACCACCACATCAACACCTATCTATCTATCTATCTCTCTATGTGTCTGTCTGTCTATCTATCTATCTATCCATCCATCCTTCAGTTCATCTATCTATCTACTTATCTCTCAATCTCTCTATGTATCTGTATCTGTCTATCTATCTGTTTATCCATCCATCCTTCAGTCCATCTATCTATCTACTTATCTCCCTATCTCTCTCTCTATCTACCTGTCTATCTATCAAACAACACAAAGATTGTTTTTACTCATACAGGACATTCGTAAACTAGATTCAAAAATATCCACTTCATCACCACCACCACATCATCTATCTATCTATCTATCTATATCTCTCTATCTATCAACGCCCCAATTCCACAATGTTTGGCCTTATTCAGTGTCCAATTCTATCTATCTATCAGCACCCAAATTTCAGTATATCTTCGGCCTTAGTGCGTTTTCTATCAACACTCCATCTATCTATCTATCTATCTACACCCAAGTTTAAGTTTATCTTCGGCCTTATTCAGTGCCATTTTCTATCAACTACCTATCTATATTTCTATCTATCTATCTATCTGCCTACATCCTATTTCACCGTATCTTTGGCCCTCTTAACAATGGCCAATTACTATTTTCTTTTTCCACAGCAAAATCGAATATTCTTCACAGTCCATGAACTACACAAACCTCTCACCACCTCACCCAAACTTACGACGAATCTGTATCATCTTGGCAACGCAAACAGAACGAGAGAGAAAAAGATAAGAAAAAAAGACACTCCTAAAGGTATGGCGAGACAACTGGAGGAGAAACGAAAAGTGCGAGATTATCACAAAGGAGAACAGAGGGAGGAGGAGAGGGAGAACGAGAAGAGAGAGACATAAAATGGGGAAAAAAGTGGAATAATAACAGAGGAAAGATAAAATGTCGATCGCAGAATTATAAAAATGATACAAAATAGGAAGGGAAAGACCAGGAAAGATGATGATGATACGAAAGAAAATGAAGAAGGATGATGAGGATGAGGATGATGATGATGAAGAAGATGGAGGAGGAGGAGGAGGAGGAGGAGGAGGAGGAGGAGGCGGAGGAGGAGGAGGAACCTTAGCAGAAAAATGAAAAAAAAAAAAAAAAGACAAACTAGAATACTGTGCGAGAGAGAGAGAGAGAGAGAGAGAGAGAGGATTGTGTGTGTGTGTTGGGGTCATGTGTCGCACCCTCCCTCGTCCTTCTCCCTTTTCCCTTCCTTCTCCCTCTATCCCCATTTTATTCACACTCCCTTTTCTCCCTCCCTTCCCTTTTCCTCACCATCTCCGTCCGTCCCCGTCCTCCTTTCTCTCTCCCTTTCGTCCACACACCCTTTTCTTCCCGTCCTCTTCCCCTTTCCTTCTCCCTCCCTCATCCTCTCTTTCTCTCTCTCTCACCCTCTCTTTCTCTCTCCCCAACCTCTCTTTCTCTCTCCCCCCACCCTCTCCTTCTACCCTGCCCTCTCTTTCTATCCTACTCTCTATTTCTTTCTCCCCCACCCTCTCTTTCTCTCTCTCTCCCACCCTCTTTTTCTCCCCTACCCTCTCCTCCTCTCTACCCCACCCTCTCTTTCTCTTTCTTCCCCCACCTTCTCTTTTTCCAGCACCCTCTCTTTCTCCCCACCAACTCTTTCTCTCTCCCCACCCTCTCTTTCTCTCTCCCCCACCTTCTCTTTCTCCCCCACCCTCTCTTTCTCCAGCACCCTCTCTTTCTCTCTCCCTCACCCTCTCTTTCTTTCTCCCCTACCCTCTCTTTCTCCCGCACCCTCTATTTCTCTCTCCCCATACTCTTTCACCCCACCCTCTCTTTCTCTCTCCCACACCCTCTCTTTCTCCCCATCCTCTCTCTCTCCCGTAGTGCCGGATGATAAGCGACTTTATCGTGTCTATAAAAAGGGAATCTTGGGGTGTTAACGCGGAGTCTCCCCCTCTCACCGTACTCTCCTTCTGCCCCTTCTTCAGGAGTGCCAATATTTCCTCAGGAGGCGTCTTCGGTTATGGGTCGTCTTCTGAGTCGTTCTGGTGATTCCCTAACACCTGTTCCTTAGCTATTCATTCTGTATTTTTCACCCCTGCACCCTTTTCCCTGTTACTGATCGAAGCTGTGTCGATAATACAACGATTTGACCTAGTAGAGACTGCTGAGGTGTAATTGGCATACTAAATCGCTGCGGGAGAGTTGTTACGAGGCTTCATGTGCTATACCCCTTTTCACCCTTTGAAGATAAGGTGTGGAAGACACAGGTGGAAAAGTACTATTGTTTATACGGTAATTGTGTTTGTGTTTATATCCTTGCGTTCGTTGTGTGTTTGTGATTCTCTCTCTCTCTCTCTCTCTCTCTCTCTCTCTCTCTCTCTCTCTCACCTGCATGCACCCGACACCTGAACACGCCCACCTACGAATCTTTCACCTGAGCAATACAAGGTGAAACAGTACACCCCACCTGTCCGTCTCAGATCACCTTATTCTTGACCCAGGCTGACCCAGACAAGACCTCACCTGACCATCTCATTTATATACAATGAGGGACTGGTCTTTGTCTTTCTCTCCCCCTGCACACACACGCACCCAAGCCCTCTGTCTCTCTGTCTCTGTTTCTGTCTGTTTCTCTCTCTCTCTCTCTCTCTCACACACACACACACACACACACACACACACACGAATCTTATACGTCTATGCACACACATCACTGTGGATTCTGTCACCGATTTTCTTCTTACACACACACACACACACTCACACTCTCTCTCTCTCTCTCTCTCTCTCTCTCTCTCTTACACACACACACACACACACACTCACACTCTCTCTCTCTCTCTCTCTCTTACACACACACACACACACACACATACACACACACACACACACACACACACACACACACACACACGAATCTTATACATCTAAGCACACACATCACTGTGGATTCTGTCACTGATTTTCTTCTTTACACACACTCTCTCTCTCTCTCTCTCTCTCTCTCTCTCTCTCTCTCTCTCTCTCTCTCTCTCTCTCTCTCTCTCTCTCTCTCTCTCTCTCTCTCTCTCTCTCTCTCTCTCTCTCTCTCTCTCTCTCTCTTTCTCTCTCTCTCTCTCTCTCTCTGTACCTCCCCTCCCTCCCCTCTCAGCCTCACTCTCGATATCCCTCCCCCATTAAAATTCCATTACCTTTAACGCGCAGTCAAGCCCCCACTGCGCATATTCATAGATCCCCATGTCGCCTCATATGCCCCCTCCACCCCTGCCACATATCTCTCTCCACCACTACCTCATATCCCCCTCCACCCCTGCCACATATCTCTCTCCACCACTACCTCATATCCCCTCCCACCACTGCCACCTATGCCCCTCCACCACTACCTCATATCCCCTTCCACCACTGCCACATATGCCCCTCCACCACTACCTCATATCCCCCTCCACCACTGCCACATATCTCTCTCCACCACTACCTCATATCCCCCTCCACCACTGCTGCATATGCCCCTCCGCCACTACTTCATATCCCCCTCCACCACTGCCACATATGCCCCTCCGCCACTACTTCATATGCCCCCTCCATCATTACATATGTCCCCTCCACCACTGCCTCATATCCCCCTCCACCACTGCTACATATCCCCCTCCACCACAGCTACATATGTCCCCTCCACCACTGCCACATATGCCCCTCCGCCACTGCCACATATCCCCCTCCACCACTGCCACATATCCCCCTCCACCACTAACACATATCCCCCTCCACCACTGCCACATATCCCCCTCCACCACTACCCATATCCCTCTCCACCATTACATATGCCCCCTCCGCCACTACCTCATATCCCCCTCCACCACTTCATATACTCCCTCCACCACCACCGTCATACCTCGCCACATCTGCATTGCTGATCTCATACGCTATTTCATTTCCACACTTTGCTCGCTCCAGTCCATAACGCTTACATATGAGTGTGTTGGCCAGTAAGAGTTTTCCGTTCACCTGTAGAAGTGGGAATTTTGTGGGGAAATATGAGGTGAAGTTGGGGAAAAGTGGGGTGGAGTGGGAGGAAAAGTGGGGTGAAGTATGGGTGAGAAAAGTGGGGTGAAGTAAGGGGGGAAAAGCAGGGTGAAGAAAGGGGAAAAACTGAGACGGGGTAAGGGAAGAAAAGTGGGGTGGAGTAGAGGAAAAGGGGGAAGGTGTGTGTGTGTGTGTGTGTGTGTGTGTGTGTGTGTGCCGACCCCTGAGAATACTTCCGGCAAGCGTGAGAATAAGGCCGACAGAAAATGATTTGCCTTCTATTATAAACAGACTTGGTGCATGGGTCGAGGGGCAACTCATGACGACACCTATTATCAGAGCAATGGGTCAAAGGTCAAGGTCACAGAGCAGGCACAAAGTTGACCTAGCCTTGTTATCTTGACCTCTGAATTACTAGGTTTCGTCATAGGCTATTACTCAACACTTCAAATACAATTAAAACAAAAATTGCTCGTGATCTCAAGGCCTCCACTCGTCCTTCCCTTCCTCTGGCTACACCACACCTTTGGACGACTCTCACGCGTTTGTTCATCAAATTATCACCAAGTCCAACATCTCGTCTCTCCCTCAAAGGACAGTGTATGTACTCAGTCGTATGCTTAGGCTGTGAAAAAACCTGCCAATCTCAATGAAGCAGAATTATATGATAGTAAACACATCTATAGGCTCCTGAGTATGCTAAAACAAAGAGGACATCGTAGTGGATGGATTAACAGCATAATCCTTCATATAACCTTAATGATCTCGAAACTATGGATTCCGGGGGCTTAAATGGTGTGTGGATGAGGATGTGGCCCAATTCACTGTCAAGAGCGTTAATTATTTCTATTACTTTTGTACCCTTACTCTCCTTGTTTCTGTATTTTAACTCAATGGGTCTTCGGGTGGCAAAAAAGAATGGGGAACATGATGATGATGATACTGATGAAGACGAAGACGAAGACGATGAGGACGATGGTGATGATGATGACGAAGACGATGACGACGACGACGACGACGATGATGAGGTTTATGACAATGATGATGACCATGACGACGATGACGATGATGGCGATGATGATGATGCTCAAACGTCCCTGCTGGTTCATTCTCCCTTTTAACATGAAGGCCTCAATATAAAATCAATCTCTCCTTGCTCTCTATGCACGTGGAGAGGCAGGTATTAAAACAAGGTATCCGGATGAGGCGCTAATGGATGAAAGCTAAGCAAACCTGCCCTCCAGCCAAACCAATTTCCTCCTGTATGAACGAAGCTCCGAAGATCCATGACCGAAGCTCCGAAAATATACCGAAACTAAAATGCAAAACTGATTGCTCTTTACTTCTGTCATCTTTTTCACCCTCTCAACTGACACGGCAATTTAGATTATTATTTTTATTAGTTTTTGATCAGTTTTCTTAGTTTTTTTTTTTTATTAGTTACTGTTTTCGACCTCCAATGAAATGAACAACTCGAATTTGGCTCTGTTTTCTTGTTTTCATTTTCTTGGAGGGAACTATCTTGCGGACTTCTGGCCTGATGATTCCTTCCTCCTTGCATGAAAAATGTTTCTAAATAATCTAGTACGTACCGTTGCACAAAAATAATCACGTACGTATTACTGCATATTAAAAAAGAACGAAAAAATTATGCACGTACTACTGCATATAAAAAACTAAAAAATCACGTACGCACTATTGCACAAAAACTTCTAAATAATCACGTACGTACTACTGGATAAAAATCTTATAATCACGTACGTACTATTGCATAAAAAAAACTTCTAAATAATCACGTACGTACTATTGCACACACAAAGTCCAAGTAATCACGTACATAAAAACTTCTAAATAATCACGTACGGACTATTGCACAAAAAACCTTCTAAATAATCACGTACGCACTACTGCATTAAAATCTAAATAATCACGTACGTACTCTTGCGAACTCCGAAATCGATCCCCTTCCTTACGATAAACAGAGAGAGAGAGAGAACGATAATTTCTGAAAACTAGAGATACGTTTTTTGGAACTCCGTAAACTTTTCAAAATATCGTATAAGTTTCATAATTGTTCGAGTTAAAAGTGGAGCGATATGCCTGGCCGCAACTGAAGGAGGGAAGCGTCATAGCAGGGGTCATAGAGACATAGAGGCGATTTGTTTGTGGCCACCCCTTACAGGATTAAGGCGTCTGGCTGTAGATATAGAATTCCCACCCTGAACAACATTGCTTTGTGGATGTCTATATATTCGTTTTTCGTCTCTATGGAAGATGAATGGATTTGTAGGTTACTATCCACATATATATCCATTCATAAAAGGTCTATCTATATTTTTAAAGAATATTCACAGACACAGTACTCACTCTTCCTGGCACATAATCCGACTACATCTGAGGCCTCGGCAGACTCCCACTTACCTGAAGAGAAGATAAAGGTATGTAAATCATTTAATACCAATAGTACTTTTAACCTGCGGACAAAGACACATGAGAACAACGCGTGCTTAGCTGCTTCTGCTGCCCCATGGATTACAACACCATCTCGTTCTTAATTCTTCCTTTCCATTAATATTCTATCACTCCTATGACTCACTCAGCTAAATGAAATCGCTTGGTGTTAGATGGATTACAGGGTTGGAATTGTCAGGTCTCTCTCTCTCTCTCTCTCACACACATACACACACACACACACACACACACACACACACACACACACAATAATCTCCGGGTCTGGCAGTGACTTTTTAATACAACAGTGAAAGCAAACGCCAGACTCTATAAACTTCATCGGCCTCCGAACTTTTTGTGTTTATGGAGATGACTTTCTGGGCGAGTGGACGTCAAAGCCAGCGCCACCCAATAGAGAAAAAATCACATAACATTCAACTTTTTGCGATAGAGATAGAAATGTGAACTTTTGTGTTTTGAGAGAGAGAGAGAGAGAGAGAGAGAGAGAGAGAGAGAGAGAGAGTCAGGTGTGTTTTGCCCCTATGAAAATAATGCGGCAAGTTTTTCAGCTCATTACCTTTCATTTCATATTCATGGCATTTCTTTCTTTTTACAGCTTGTGGTTCAGGAAAGGACTAAACCCCTCTCTCTCTCTCTCTCTCTCTCTCAATATCCTTTCCTCCTCCTTCCCCTTGTCCTAAACCCCCATCATCATCATCATCATCATCATCAACCACCCCCTCCTCAGCCTCACCCTCCTCCTTCGCCTCCTCCTCCCCCACCTCCTCCCTCTCTTCTCCCCCCCCCCGCCGTCTAGTCGTCTGGCAAGGGGTCGTAGCGGCGCCTGGATCCGCCCTCCCTCATCCATCACGACCACCCGATCTAATTCACCATCGACACTATGCAAATAACACCACTATCGCCACCCATAAATCCAACCCCCCCCCTTCTCTCTCTCTCTCTCTCTCTCTCAAGGTATCTTCTGTTTACCTTCAAATTCAATCAACTGACCTCTTTTCTTAGTTTTCATTTTCTCCTCTCTCTCTCTCTCTCTCTCTCTCTCTCTCTCTCTCTCTCTCTCTCTCACACACACACACACACACACACACACACACACACACACCTTCGCCCTTCCTCCCCTAACCCCACCCTCTCCCATCTTCCATTCTCAGCCCAGACTCAAAAAAATTTAGTAAGGTTGACAGGTGGATGAGAGAAGTGTGATATATGGAGACGCTGAGCAGGGCAATATTCCTCTCACACCCACCCATCCACCCACTCAGCCACCCTCCCACCCATCCACCCACGCACCCCAAAAAAACAAACTCTCTTGGAAAGTTATTATGATTGATGTCCACACACTCGGGTCATATTTTTCTCTTCTCCTTCCACGTACGGTCTGGTATGTTAATTCCGGTTTGAAGCCCACCAGGAAGGAGTGTTATATACGAGACATGTAAGGACTGCTGAGCTTAAGGGAACGGACTGCCTCCCTTGCTCCTAGACTGTCATAGATGGTCTGGTAAGCTAATTCCTCCTTTACGCTAACAGGCGAGGTTTATATGATACGAGTCAGATAACCCTAAGGACTTTGAAGGACTGGTGAGACTAAGGGACTGCCTAGCTTGCTCCTAACATTTCATACACCCTGTTGGTTTAGTATTCTTATTCCCGCTTGATATGTATACCTTTGGAGACTTTGATACTCGTCAGATGGGGTCAACTCTTAGGAGACACAGGAGGACGGCTGAGAATAAGGGAACGGACTATCTACCTGCCACGTACGGCTTGGTCAGCTATTTCCTGTTTGATGCATATCCAGGAAGAGTTTTATTTGATCCTCGTCAGATGGGGTTAACCTGTAGGCACGTAAGAAGAGAGATAAATACAACTCCTTGAGGCGGTTCTGCGTGTCGGAAACAACAGACTGCAGAAACAATAGTAAGCAGAAACGATAGAGAAAGAGCAGACACATAAGCGAATGAGCAGAAACATAAGGCAAAGAGCAGAAACAAAAGAGAAAGAGCAAACACAACACAACCACAGAGAGAGTAGAAACAATAGACGAAGCAGAAACAATACACAGAGCAGGAACAACAGACAGCAGAAACAAGAGACAGCACAAAAACAGACAGAGCAGAAACAACAGACAAAGTAGCAAACAATAGACCGAGCAGAAACAGGGCAGAGCAGAAACAACAGAGATGAAACCACAGACAGAGCAGAAAGAAGACAGAGTAGAAACAACAGACAGAGCAGAAACAATATGCTGAGCAGAAACAATAAACAGAGCGGAAACAACAGACGGAGCAGAAATAATAGTCAGATCAGAAGCAGACACAGCAGAAACAGAGAAGAAACAACAGACAAAGCAGAAACAATGGCGCAAAACAACACAACACTAGAGAGCAGAAACAGCACAACAAGAGAGAGAGCAGACACGACAGAATGCGTTTGGTGGACTGACTCTCTTTACTCAGTCCCGACCCACTTTCTCACCTCTCAAAGTGCTTGCCAGATAAAAATAAAAGCAAGTGTGTTATACCCGACGGAACTGGGCCACTTACACCACTTAAATGCTTACTTAAGGGTGCGTGAACTTGATAACTCTTAGTGACACGGTAAGATTGAGTCTCCTTGGTTACTAGTCAAATTTACCCTCTAATCTGACTACACATGGCCATCAACCGAGCTGTCTGGGATCTTTGTCGCGCTCCAAATAATTACGTTCTTTAAATCTCTCTCTCTCTCGCTCTCTCTCTCTCTCTCTCTCTCCACTAATTCATCTCCCTCCCCTTTCCTCCATTTCCCCAGCTAGATCCCTCACGCCCGATCCCACTCACACCAAAGCCATCTCTCTCTCTCTCTCTCTCTCTCTCTCTCTCTCTCTCTCTCTCTTTGTCCTTATCTCCTGTATCTCTTTTTCCTCCTTCGTGAGCCTACGTCTTCATAACACCTCCAGTCTCTCTCTCTCTCTCTCTCTCTCTCTCTCTCTCTCTCTCTCTCTCATCTCCCCATTTCCCTCCACCGTTTCCTCCCTCTCTCCACCACTAGCATCCAAACCTCCCCCCACTCCATCCCATCTCCCCCACCTCCCTTCCAAATCCCCACGTCCTCTCCGACTCCCCTCCCAATACGTTCCCAGTAATCCCCAATCCTCTCCCTCCCCCACACACCTCCGTCGCCTATCCTGGAAAACGCAATATGTCTTTCACTAGGATATCCTGGGAAACACAATCGCCCGCCCGTGTTTGGGAGAGGTCTGGAGCCTCGTGGGAATGGGAGGATCATGGATTGTGTGTGTTTTTCATTAATTTTTTCCCTTCTCGTTTTTTTTATTATTTTTTTTTTACCATCTTTAGCTTCCTGTTTCTTGATTTTGGGACGATGGCTACGTGGGATTCTTTTAAGTGTGTGTGTGTGTGTGTGTGTGTGTGTGTGTGTGTGTGTGTGTGTGTGTGTGTGTGTGTGTGTGTGTGTGTGTGTGTGTGTGTGTGTGTGTGTGTGTGTGTGTGTGTGTGTGTGTGTGTGTGTTTTACCACGTCTTCCTACTTTCACTCACATCCCTCTTTTCTTCCATGACCCACCTACTCTTTCCCTATTCTTACTCAACTACCTTCCCTCCTCCTTCGTATGTCCTTATTTTTCCTTTCTTAACTATTTCTCCTTTTTCTTGAACCTTCTATGATTCCCCGTTCGCTTTATTGGCACATTAATTCATTGTTATTCTTATTAATCCATTCTCTCCTTTCTCCGTCTACTCCAAATTCTTTTCCCTATTTTTCCTCCTCGCTGTTTCTGTATTAGTTCTTCCCTTCAATGATTTCCCCCTTTTTTTTTTAACTCACTCTTTCTTAATCTGACTCATTCCCCTCTTTCTCTCTTCCTTGTATTCTTATTTTCACGACTACTACACTTTCTGTTACTATTTCCTTCCTTCGTTTTTCTGTTTCCACCAACTTTATCTGACTCATTTCCCCCTTTCTCCTCTTCGAATATTCCTGCTTTCACGCTCCTATTTCCGTCTTCGCTTTATCCTTAACATCCTTTCATTTGCTTCCCACCCTTTCTCATGCTTCCTTAATCAATGTCTCTTCTTCCTTAACTTCTTCTCTTTTTCCGCCAATTCTAATTCTCATCCTCCTTACTATTTCTGTTTCTACTGTTTACCTCCACGTCTTCTGTTTCTCGACCCACGCTTCCTGCCCCACCCACAGGAACAACCAAAACCTGTGTGTGTCCCTAACTGTGTCACTCAGTAGGTCACTGCAACTTTTTGAAGGGTGAAAAATGGCAAGCTACAACCGATGAGTTTTAGGAGCAGCACACTTTCAATCCTGCTGATTTTTGTCACACCCACTTCGGCGTGTCTGAGGTGTGTGTCTTGTGAAGCTGAGGTGTATCTGGGCTGTGTCGGGGGAGAGGGAGGGGGTGTCCAAAGTTAAACGAAACAGTGCGGGATGTGTTGAGGTGGTGGGATACAGCCAAGGTGGGTGCGGCTCTCAAAGATGTCCTCTGTCTTGTTCGTATTCATACCCCTTCTTCCCTCCTTTGAATATTCCACTCTTCACAAACCGTACTCTTTCTGTTCTCACTCCTGTATTCCTTGACCTCTCATATCTTCCACGTTTTTTTTTTCTCCCTCCCTCCCCTCTTCCCTTCCCTCGCGTATTCTTTCGCTTCTATTTCTGTCTCAGCTTTTCTCTTCTGTCACCCCCTTACATCTTCCCACACCCTCTGATTTTTTCTTATTCCACTCCTTCCCCCATTTATTCTCGTTTTTACATTTCTTGCTATTTCTTTTTCGACTATTCCCTTCTGCAATATCCCATTTTGTTTGTTTTCCATTCTTCTTTATTCTTATTTATCCTTCTCTATTCCTCCTCTTCTTCCTCCTCCTCCTCTTCTTCTTCTTCTTCTCCTCTCCTCCCTCCTCCTCCTCTTCCACTTGCTCACCCTTACTATTTTCGTGTCGACCCTTCCCTTTCGTGACCTCTTCTCTTTCCCCTCCTCCTCTTCCTCCACCTCTTCCCCTTTTTATGCTCTTGTTATTTCCCTCTCAGCAATTCTCTTCCGCAATTTCTGTACCTTTTTTCCATCATTTATACCATTTTTAGTTTGTGATTATTATTATTATTATTATTATTATTATTATTATAATTACTCATCTTTCCCCTAAACCTCTTACTTCACTCCTCACATTTTTCACTCCTTTTGCCTAATTCTCTCTCTCTCTCTCTCTCTCTCTCTCTCTCTCTCTCTCTCTCTCTCTCTCAGTTTTACTATACTTCTTCCTCTTTCCCAAATCCTCTTATTCCACCTTTCACACTTTTTACTTTCTTTGACTCATCTCTCTCTCTCTCTCTCTCTCTCTCTCTCTCTCTCTCTCTCTACCGTCAAGGGTGTCATTTAGCAGCCAGACACAAGCTTTATAATTAAACTTTTTAATTGGGCGTAAATTTAGGATGGTGGCAGTGAGAAGTTAGACCAGCCTCCACACCTAACTTACACCGTGACTAACTTCGCCTAGTTTGGGGGAGAGAAGAGGGAGGGGAAGGGAGAGGGAGAGAAGAGGGGAAAGAGAGGGAGAGAAGAGGGGGAGGAAGGGGGAAATGGGGAAGGGGGAGGGAGAGAAGAGGGGAAGAGGAAGGGAGAGGGAAGGGAAAGGGAGGGGAATGGTAGAGAGAAAAGGGGAAGGAAGAAGGATAGAATGGGAAGGGGAAGGGGGAGAAGGAGAAGGGAGGAAGGGGAAGGCAGGGGGGAGGAGAAGGGGAAGGAAGTGGGAAGGGGAAAGGAGGGAGAAGGGGAAGGGAGGAGGGAGAGGAAGGAAGATGGAAGGAGAAGGGAGAGCGAGAGAAGTGGGGAAGGGGAGAAGAAGGGAGAGGGAGAAGAAGGGAGGGGAAAGGGAGAGAAGAGGTGAGGGGTTGGCTGGAGATGGGAGGGAGGATATAGAGAAGGGTGGGCACGGTGAGGGAGCAATGAAATTTAAAAGAAGGGAAGGAGATGGGAGGGGGAAATGGGGAAAGGTGGAGAGGGGGAGGGAGAAGAGGGGAGGGGAAGAGGGAGGGAGGGGAGGGGAAAGGGAAAGGGGACGGAAAGGAGGGGAGGGGAAAGGTGGAGGAAGAGGCAGAAGGGAATAAAGAACGCCGGAGACAGGAGTGAGGGGAGGAGATGAAGATGTGAGGAGGGAGATGGGGAGAGGAGGAGAAGGGAGAGTGGATATGGGAAGGAAAGGTGACACGAGGAGGGAGGGGACCTAGGAAAGGAAGAGATGGGAGGTGGGAGGAAGGATGGGGAGGGGAGAAGGTGGTATCTGGGGGAAGGGAGAAGGATGGAGATGGGAGGGGGGAACTTGGGTGAGTAGGTAGGGGAAGGTTGGGGAATGAAGAATGAAAAAAGGTGGGGAGGGGAGGGTAATGAGGGGAATGGAGACGGGAAATAGAAGACGATAGGAAGGGGAGGGGAAAGGCGGGATGCAGAATAGGAGAGAAAAGGGAGGGTGGGGAGGAGAGGCTGCAAAAGGAGAGGGAGAGAAAGGGAAAGAGTGAAAGGATGGGAGGAGATGAGAGGAGGGAGGTGATAGGGAGGAGGGGAGAGGAGGGGAGACATGAAGAAGACTGGGATGAGAAAGGGGAAGAGGATGGGGAGGAGAGTAGAGGAGGATGGAGAAGAGGGATGGGAAAAAGATAAAGGTGAGAAGGGGTGAAAAGGGATTGGTAATGGGGGAGAGAGGATGAGGAGGGGGATGGGGAGGACAGGATGGAGGATGGGGAGAGAAGAGGGGACAGCAACAAAATGCAAAAAAAAAATATATATATATATATATATATATATATATCACCCTAGTAATGGAAGTTATAGAACCATCATCATCATTATCATCATCATCATCCCATTAATTGTTTTATTTCACCTGATTATTTTATTCCTCTCTCTCTCTCTCTCTCTCTCTCTCTCTCTCTCTCTCTCTCTCTCTCTCTCTCTCTCTCCATTCAACCCCCTTCCCCTCTTTCTCAATCCCCCATTAATCCCTATCTCACACTATCCAACCCATGTTTTTCACTTCGCCCTAACTCACTCTCTCCCTCTCCCTCTCTCTCTCTCTCTCTCTGCGTAACGGAGGTGTAAGACAGGGTGCAGAACTGATACAAAGAAATAGTGACACAGAAGACAGTGGTAAGGTGAGGGAAGGTAGGACAGACACAAGGCAAAGACGGTGATAAAGAAGATACTGATAAAAGACAGTGGTAAGGTGTATTTTCTTTTTTATTCTGTGGTTGTCAGTAGGGCTCGAACCCACTCCAGACCGCCCCCCCGCACGCGAGGCCAGTGCTATACCGACCCAGCCACCCAGTCGACCGTTCATCCTCTTACAGTTACTACTCCCCTGTGTTTCGCGTCTCTAAACTTTTTCTTCTTTCATCTCCTTCTCCTCTTCCTCTTTGTCTTTCCTCTTCCTCCTCCTCCTCCTCAGCTCGGATTCTCTTCTTCCTTCTTCCCCTCCTCTTCCTCCTCCTCCTCTTCTTCGCCTTCTTCCTCTCTCCTCCCTTGATCTTCTTACGTCAGTTCCACGATTCTTTTCTCACTCTTCACACTCTATATGTAATTCTTTCAATTCCTTTTTTTTTTAATTCTCGCCGAGAGAGAGAGAGAGAGAGAGAGAGAGAATGCAAGCTGTTTCTCCTCTAATCCCTCTTACCCGACCTTCCTCTCCCTTCCATCCTTTCCTGCCTCTTCCATCACACCCTGTCACCCCAGACGATTTTTGTGCTCTCTCTCTCTCTCTCTCTAATCCCCACACCTCTTCCATCACACCCTGTCACCGCAAAACCCTCCCGTCAACCTTTCCTTTCCCCTCATCCCTCCCTTCCATCCCCTTCCACAATATCCCTCACTATTTTTTCATGAACAACCCTTTCACTACAATAACGCTTTTCGTACTACTACCTCCAGACGATTTTACTCAGCTTAAGAGGTAAAGGAAGGAGTACAAACCGTCTCCATTAACCCCTCTCTCAGCTGGATGATTTTTTAACTCTATATTTCCTAGGGCCAGACGATTTTATTCAGCTGAGGGGCGACCTATGCGTAGTTAGTGGGGAAAAAAAGTATTATTTCCATCCACTGCCTCTGTAACATGGCCATTCTCACTTCACACTCATCATCATCACTATCATCACCATCATCAGTATCATCAACGTATCAACAACAGTAGCATCATTATCATCATCATCACTATTATCATCATCATCGTCACCATCATCCACTTAATTCTCATGTCTGTTATTTGGTCTTTAACACACTTCTTCCCATTACTCCATTATCCTCCCCCCCTCCCTTGTCTCTCTCTCTCTCTCTCTCTCTCTCTCTCTCTCTCTCTCTCTCGACAAACAGAAATAGAGAGGAAATGCTGCTGTCTCCCCGCCTTAGCAACACGACAGCCGTTCTCCCTCGTGGCTAATCTTCCCCTTGCAATTACTTCAAGGCCCCAAACACCTCCTTCTTAGCGATTTATCCTGGGAATTATTGTGCCCTTTTTGTATGGTGGGCGTGGAAATAGTGTCGATATTAAAGCTACGCATTTGAAATACAAGAGAATGTGATGGTGTATTATACAAATTGAATCGCTAAGGAACAGGTTTTGCGGTGTTCAGTGCCATCTAAAATACTGACGAAAGAAACACGTAAAATGAATCGCTAAGGAAGAGGTGTTACGGAGGCTGTATTTTCTAGAATTATTTTAGCTCTTAAGATGGAACTCCAAGTTAAGGAAGCTCCCTAACACCTCTTCCTTACCGATTTTTGTTATTTTTTTTTGTGGAGGGGATACGGCTATGTAATATCGTTTTGTTCGTTATTTATTCAGAGTATGGTGATATTAGAATGATTTATTAGCACAGAAAAAGACAGCACGATGTAGTAAGCAGAATAAATCGCTTAGGATGAGGTGTTAGGGCGCTTCCTTAACCGACGAGAGTACGGGCCCGAATCAGTAGGGGGGGGGGGGGAAGCTTGATAAGTAGGAGGGTGAAAGTTGCTGAGGAGAAAGAAGTTCTGTTTGAGGCCAGATAACACAGAGAAAGAGGATTAGGTGGGGAGGGGACGAAAAATGAGAGAGAGAGAGAGAGAGAGAGAGAGAGAGAGAGACAGACAGAGAGAGAGAGAGAGAGAGAGAGAGAGAGAGAGAGACGAACAACACAAAACAAATAGGAAACATATTAAAAAAAAAAAAGTCTGATCATGTGAGAAAAAAACTTAGATAAAAAAATAGGTAAATAATGAAACAAAAAAGTGAGAAGAGGAAAAAGTAAAACAATAATATAAGGACGAGAAAGACAAAAGTAGGAAGCAGGAAAATAAATACGAGGAAGAAGGAAGGGACTTGTTAAATATGGGACAAAACAAGGGACAAAAAAACACGAGACCTAGAAATGACAAAACAACAAAAACAAAAAGAAGGAAGTAGTATATATTGTTCTGGGGAGGAAGGAGAAAGAAAGGAAAAAAGAAGAAATGAAGAAGGAAGAAAGGAAGAAGGATGAAAGGAAAGACACGGAACTACTGCACTTACGTTGGAAAAGAGTGAAATTAAAAAAAAAAAAACACAAATGAGTTCAGTAAGAAAAAAGATAAAAACAAAAGAAGGAAGCAGAGAGGTGAAGTGGGGAATTGGAAAGAGGAGGGGGGGGACCATGAGGGGAAGAGGGCTAGTAAGAGGAGAACAGGGCTAGCAAGAGGGGAAGTGAGGGGCTAGTAAGAGGGGAAGGGGGGCTAGCAAGAGGGAAAGTGAGGGGGGCTAGTTATGTGAGGTAAGGTGCCCGCCACTTCCCTTACTGCCCATTGCAACAGGCGGAAGTGGGCGTCGAGAGGGTCCCAGCAACTGCCTATTAATGCACTCCAATTGGTCGTTAGGGGAAGGGCGTGTCTGACCGGGAGGATCTACTATCTACCCCCCTCCTCCCCTTCCCCCCCTCCTCCTCCCCTTCCCCCTCCTCTCTTTCCCTTTCTGCTCCTCCTCCTCCTCCCTCTTGTCTTTTCTACTTCTTGTTATTCTTCTCCTCTTCCTTCTTTACCTCGTCCCCCTTCCCCTCCCCTTCCCCTTCCCTTCTCCTCCTCTTCTCTTCCCTCTCCTCCCCTACCTTCCTCCTCCATCTTCCCCTCTATTCTACTTCTTCTCCTCCTCTCCCCTTCCCTCTACTCCCTTCTTCTTCTTCTCCTTCTTCTTCTTCTCCGCCTCCTCCTCCTCCTCCGTGCCACTCCCTCTGCTTTGTTACAAAACCCTTGCACTGTTGTCAATATAATCTATTTAAATCTGGCTTACACAGTGCCAGGCCAAAAATCTGTTTACATCCCTCATCAACAAAAGTGTACTTGAATGTGATGAATATTCCACACCATACACTACAGACAGATAGATAGACCGATAGATAGGCATATAGATAGATAGATAGGTAGGTGGGTAGGTAGGTAGGAAGACAGAAAGGAATACAGATACACAGACAGTCAGACTGATAGGTAGGTAGGTAGGTACGTAGGTAGGTGGACTAACAGATATATAAGGAGACAGATATATAAGTAGGTGGGTAAGTAGGCATAGATAGATAGATAGACAGAGAGACAAACAGACAGACAGAGACAGGTAGGTAGGTAGATATATAAACAGATAGACAGAGAGATAGACTGACAGACAGACAGAGAGAAAGACAATATTAGTTAAATAAATGAGTAACTGCAGAATATTCGATGAAATATTATAATCTTCACTAATCTCTGGCAAAACAAACACAAAAGAGAATAAATTAAAGAATAACGAAATAAATGAGTTAAATGGGAAACTGGATTAACTTACACAAATATCAGCTAAAATGATCTAGTCGTGTCCTTCCCTCCCCTCCCCTCCCCTCCCCTCCCTCTTTCCCTTCCTCTCCCCTTCCCTTCTCTCCCCTTTCCCTCTTCTTTTTCCTCCTCATCTAGTAGTCTCCCCCCCTTCCTCTTCCTGCTCCTCCTCATCCTCATCCTGTTGTCTCCCCCCCTTCCCCTTCCCTCCCCTCCCTTTGCCTCCCCTCTTCCTCTTCCTCCTCCTCATCTAGTCCTCTCCTCCCCTTCCCCCTCCCCCTTTCTTCCCTCCCCTCTTCCTCTACCTCCTCCTCATCTAGTCGTCCCCTCCCCTTCCCCCTCCCTTCCCCCTTCACCTCCCCTCCCCTCTTCTTCCTCCTCCTCTTCATCTAGTCTCCTCCCTTTCTTCCTCCCCTTTCCCTTCCCTCCCCTCCCTTTGCCTCCCCTCTTCCTCTTCCTCCTCCTAATCGAGTCGTCTCCTCCCCTTGCCCTTCCTCTTCCCTTCCCTTCCCTCTCCCCTCTTCCTCTTCCCCCTCCTCCTCATCTAGTCGTCTCCTCCTCTTCCCCTCCCCTCCCCTCTTCCTCCTCCTCCCTCTCCTCTTTCTTCTTCTTCTTCTTATTCTTCTTGCTAACTAATGTAGCAGATAAATGACCAATAAATCATGGAATGGATAAAGATGGATTAATAATGGAAAATAAACAGAGAATTAAATATGGGAAATAAGGCAAATATTTTCCAGCCAAAACCTCTTCAGTCTGACGATTTTTCTTTATTTGTACTATTCATTTTTCCATTCTTTATTTTTTATTATTTTTCTGCCACCGAGCTACGTGAAATAAGCCGCAAAGGGACGAAAATCTGGGCCAACTTAAGGTGAAAGAACTGTAGTATTTTTTTTTTTTATAAGCTGAATAAAAACGACTGAATGCAGCAATAATAAAATGTGCGTCCTCGGGCTGCAGAGGTTATTAAAGATTGCTAATTCTCGTGATAAATAAAATAATTGATAATAAAGAAAATAACTAAGAGAACTGTATCAGGTGTGGGGCCGAGCAGAGGCGTTGTTGTTATTATTATTATTATTACTATTATTATTATTATTATTATCATTATTATTACTACTACTACTACTATTACTACTACTACTAACACTACTACTACCGCTATTGCTATTACTACTACTGCTACTGTTATTATTATTATTATTATTATTATTATTATTATTATGGCGTCGGGTGTAATATTGCAGCTCATTACTTAAGTCTGTCGTAAAAATACCTTAATTACATAGTCGGGACGCAGCACCGGCCTCCCTTGTCGTGGGGAAGGGAGGGAGGGAGTGGGGAGGGAGGGGGAGTGAGGGAAGGGAACGGAGTGGGGGATGATGGGGGAGTAAGGGAAGGGAGTGGAGGGAGGGAGGGGGATGAGTTAGGGGGGGATGTGGGAATGGGGAGGTAGGGGGTAGAAGTAAGATAGGGGGGATAGGGAGAGGTTGGGGAAGGGAAGGGAGTGGTGGCAGGGAGGGGAGTGAGGGAGGGGGATGAGTTGGGGGGGGAATGTGGGTATGGTAGGGGGAAGAAGTAAGATAGGGGGGGTAGGGAGAGGTTGGGGAAAGGAAGGCGATTATGGAGTACGAGGGGATCTAAGGGTGGGGGAGGGGGAGCAGGTAAGGGGAAGAGATGAGGAAGGGGACGTGGTGCGGGGGAAGGAAGGAGGGTAATAAGGGGCTGAGGGAGGGAATAATGAAGGATGAGGGGGAGAGATGGGAGGTGCGGGGAGGGAAGAGGAGGTCAGGGGAAGAGGCAGGGAGAGGGAGGGGGAGGGAGAGCAGGCAGGGAGAGGGAATGCGGGCAGGAAGGAGGGGAAGGGGTAGGGGACGGGAGTGAGGTAGGGGGAGGTTGAGGGAATGAAGGGGAGTGGGGCAGGTAGGGTCACTAAAGGACTGAATAACTAACTAATAATAATAAACTCTAAAAGAATTCAATCATTAGGTAACGGCTCATGCTGCTGGTGTGGGCGTAACAATGGGAGTCGGAAATAAAATACTGATACAAGAGAGACACCGATAACGCAAAGCCGTCCACGCAAAAAACACAAGAGCCTACCTGGAGAAGCGTACAGGTGTGTGTATTTTAATTAACGCAAACACACACTCGAGTCTCAAGGGAAGGGTGACCGAAAAAAAAGTAAAAATTAATTCGCTTATTTAATGTTTGGGTCAAGTTTATTTAATTTTTATGCATTACACTCTAAGCCTCTAGAGAAAAAGCATCATAAACCCCCCCTCATGCCCGGACCAACTCTACTGCTTTATATACCAGCTAAGCATATAAATAAATGATGCACTGTCAGCGCCTGCTACAGTATGCTACACCTTCCATCAGAGCTACGAACAGAAACAGTATATGCCCAAAAAATCTATCTATCCATCTATCTGTCTAACTGTCTATCTATCCATCTAGCCAGCTATCTACCAATCTATCTATCCATCCACCTTTCTATATATCTATCTATCTGTATGTCTGTCTGTCTGCCTCTTCATCCACGCATCTATCTATCTATCTAGTTATCTATCTATCTTTCTGTCTACCTATCCATCCATCCAACCAACTATCTATCTATCTGTCAAGCCTGTGTCTGTCTGTCTATTTATCCATCTATCTATCAATCTATCCATCTGTCTACCTATCTATTCATCCAGCTATCTATCTATCTGTCTGTATGTCTATTCGTCCACCTATCAATCTATCAATCTATATCTATCTATCTGTCTGTGTCCGTCAGTTCATTCACTCATCTATCTATCTATCTATCTATCTATCTGACCCCAATTTATTAGTTAACCTGATACGACTCAAATTCCGAACTGAACAATTGGTAGGGGAGGGGAGGGGGGAGGCGAGGGGAGGAGAAGGGGGAGGCAGAGTGGAAGGGGGGGAGGGGAAGGGGGAGGAAAATGGAAGAGGGAGAGAAAACTATATCGATGCAGAGAGAGAGAGAGAGAGAGAGAGAGGGAGAGGGAGAAAACGAGAGCATGGAGGGGGTGCTTGTGGAATGTGATTGTGTTGGCATTTTACCTGTGGCAATTACACTCCACTTGACAATATAATTACGAGGTACAAAAATAAAGGTACAACACAGGTATGGAGCTGAATGAAGGCCTGAATTACGGTGAATGATGAACAAAAAAGGTCAGGTGGAGTGTGTGTGTGTGTGTGTGTGTGTGTGTGTGTGTGTGTGTGTGTGTGTGTGTGTGTGTGTGTGTGTGTGTGTGTGTGTGTGTGTGTGTGTGTGTGTGTGTGTGTGTGTGTGTGTGTGTGTGTGTGTGTGTGTGTGTGTGTGTGTAGAAACCCTGCCTCACCACCACCCTGCCTCACCACCATCTCTCACCACTACCCTACCTCACCACAACTAACATAACCTGCAACAACCCTGCCTCACAACCTCCCTGGCCCTAACCAACCCTATTTCACCATACCCTTACCCCTGCCTCACCATCCCCTCCTTATCATTGACCATACCACACCAACATCCCTTCCACACCACCCTGTCTCCTCACCATCTAACCACTACATCATTACCTACTTCACCAACCATCACTACCATTACCCCTCTCACCACTCTGCCTCACCATCACCACTGCAACATTACCTGCCTTACCATACAACACCAGCATCATCCCCTTCACCACCCTGCCTCACGATCACCTCTGCAACTTTACCTACTTCACCATACATCACCGCATCATCATCCTACCTCACCAAACCTCACCATTCCATCTCATCACCACCCCATCAAATCACCACCCTAAGCCTACCACTAACACTACCACATCACAAACCCTACCTCCCTCATCACCACCATCACCACCCAGACCTCACCACCTACCATCAACACAACACACTCATTTGGCAAGGAGGGCAGGAGGGCGAACGGACACACACACACACACACACACACACACAAAAACTAAGATTAATAGCAGCCAAACTTCCACTGTCGGTCAGAAAACAAGAGATAAATTAATTGGCCAAATGAATGTTGTTCTTACTACTGCCGCGAACCTGACCCGGATTTATAAAAGTGCTTAAGTATGTGTTATGAATTGTTCCATATTCAGACTTTCAATAAATGTCCTTAAGTCTATGTGTCGTAAATCCTTCCTTATTCAGACTTTCACCAAACGTTCCTGTCCTTTAAGAGCTAGATAAAAAGGTCAAAGGTCAAGGTCACACAGCTATGTCAAACTCTGTCACAGAAAATGCAACTTGTTTTAATTCAGTACAGGTTAAGTTTGGGGGAAGGTTTGCGATAAGAGAGAAATGAAGTGAAGCAATCTCGAGAAAATTCAGTCAGAGGTCAAGGTCACAGGGGAAGGTCAAAGTTGAACCGGTGTGGTGGGTGTTATCTAATTCTTCAAGTTTTTGTACGATTTTTGCCAAACTTGGTGGAAAGGTTGAGGGTTAGCCAAGAAATAAAACCCCTCCTCCTAACAAGAATTAAATCATCTGGTACTAACACAATCGAAGGAGAGAAAAAAAATAAACTCACTCCTCATGCCAAACCACAACTCTGAGAAGAATCAATTTTTCCCAGTCTAGCATGAGGCAGGGGGAGGGGGGGGAGCAGTGGGCGAGGGGGAAGGGATGGCGGAGAGAGGAAGCAGTGGAGGGTAAGAGGAAGGAGGTAGGGGGAGGAAAGGAAGGGGCAGAGAAGTAGGGGGCACGGGGAGGAAAAAGGGAGGGTTGAGAAGTAGGGGCAAGGGAAGGAAAAAGAGAGGGGAGAGAGGTAAGGAGTGGAGGGAAGAGGAAGAGAATGAGGTAGGGGGTAGGGGAGGAGAGAGGCGGTGAGAGGGTGAGGGAGAGGGAAAGGGGGATGGGATGGGGCGGGGTAGGGAAGGGGAGAGGGGGTAGGGGAGGGAGATAGGGGAGAGGGGGAGGGAGAATGGAAAGGGGTATGGGGAAAAGGAAAGGGGGAGGAAGAGAGGGGAGGGGGGAGGGGGAGGAATTGCGGAAAGGGTTATGGGGAAGGGGAGAAGGGTGACGGGGAACGGAAGAGTTGAGAGTGGGGAAAGGTAGCAGGGAGTAAAGGGAAGAGCAGGGAAGGGGGATTTGGGAGGGGAAGGGAGGGGGGGGAAGAGGGGTAGGGGGATGTCCTCAAACGCCCACTTCTCTCTTATTTCCTGTTTTGCTGAGGACCACAAAAACACCATTTCAATCTGCGGCCTTTCATCTCCACCTTTCATTTCCACCCCCCCTCTCCTCCTCCCCCCTCCCCTCCCCCCTCCCACAATGCATCCTCTCATTTCACAATTCACCTCTACATCTCTCTCACATTTTTTTCTTTCTTTCTCTTTCTTTATCTTTCTATCCCACTCTGTATTTCTGTCTCTCATCTTATCCTATAGTGGGAAGAAGTCAGGATGATGATGATGATGATGATGATGATAATGTGTTTCTATGGCTATCTGTCTACCGTATCTATCTATCTATCTGCCTGTTTATCTATCCATCGCCTCCTCCATCCCCCAATATTATCTCTTCATTTACAATTCAACTTACGACACACTTTTTTCCATCTTTTTTTTCCCTCGGTCTCTGCCAACCATCTATCTATATCCATCTATCTCTCTATCTATCTATTTGTCTATCTATCTATGTCTTAATCTACCTATTTAGCTGTCTCACTCCTTCATTTCTATCGATCTATAAATGTCAATCTATCTACCTATCTGTCTGTTTATCATTCGCAATACAATCCTCATTTACAGTTCACCTCCTCTCTCTCTCTCTCTCTCTCTCTCTCTCTCTCTCTCTCTCTCTCTCTCTCTCTCTCTCTCGTTTTATCTATTGCCCTGACTACACCTCTTTGTAATAAGCTCTCTATCTCTCCCCTTCACTTCGAGATGGGTGAGTTGGGGAGAAAGAGGGAAGAGAAGAAGGGGAAACGGAGTAGTAGATGGAAGAGAGAGAGAGAGAGAGAGAGAGAGAGAGAGAGAGAGAAAATAAGCAAAAATAACAATATCATACTAACAACAACAACATCAACAAAAGGAACAGTAACAGCAACAGCAATAACAAAAAAAAATCAGAAATATCACCAGATAAATTTTTCAAGTTACAAACCCCACGAATATCACAAAAAACTGCTTCAATAATAAATAACAGCAGGAGTAACAGCAGAAGTAACAGCAGGAGTAACAGCAGGAGTAACAGCAGAAGTAACAGCAGGAGTAACAGCAGGAGTAACAGCAGAAGTATATAACAGCAGAACAGCAGGAGTAACAGCAAGAGGATGGGTAACAGCTGGTAGTGCAGTATGGGGGTCTGACACCACTGCGCCCAAATGAATGACCGACTCGACTACACTGGGGGTTGCCTGCGTCTTACCCTGACACCATCTGACACACCTGGCACCATCTGACACACCTGACACCATCTGACACACCTGACACCATCTGATACAAGTGACATCATCTGACACACCTGGCACCATCTGACACACCTGACACACCTCACACCATCTGACACCATCTGATACAAGTGACACCATCTGACACCATCTGACACACCTGACACCATCTGATACATCTTACACCATCTGACACACCTGACACCATCTGATACATCTTACGCCATCTGACACCTGGCACCATCTGATGCGCCTGGCACCATCTGACACACCTGATACCATCTGAAACAGCTCACACCATCAGACACCATCTTACACACCTGGCACCATCTGACACCATATGATATTTTTAGTACCATCTGATACTCTTTACACCATCTGGCACTACCTAATAACACAATACTTCTGGGAAAGCCTGACACTATCTGACACCATCTGGCACCATCTACCACGTGACATCACCTGACACCATTTGACACCATCTGGCACCACTAACATTGCCTGATACCAAATGACACCAACTGATACTCCCAGAATCACCTGACACTACTGACACCACCTGACACCATCTGACACCACCTGACAATTTTACACCATCTGGCAGCACCTGACACCACCTGACTATCTGATACCACTGAAAACACCTGCCACTACCATCCACTCACTTGATGTACTGCTCCCTTCAGGTGACTATACAGTGCACTAACAAGCCATATGGTAGATAGGAATAAGTTAATAAATATACAGACAGACAGACAGATAGATAGATAGATAGATAGACAGATATAGGCAGAGACAGGCCGACACAGAGAGATAGATACATGAATAGATACAGATAGATATATAGAGACTGCGACAGACAGACAGATATACACAGAATACATTAATTCCAGCACTGCTTCATTCCTATTAACATTTCAAACCACATATGCAACAAATATATACTGCACTACCTAAACCTATCATTTTTAATTTTTTTTACTACCATACCCTGTGACTTTAATATTAATATGGTTCACCGTTTTATTCCAATTTATTTATTTTTTTACAGTGAATAAACAAACAGGAGCTATATTATTCACACAGGTAAAAAAAAATATATAAAAAATAACAGAATTCTGGCCCGATTTCGAGTAACAAAAAAAAACAGAGAAATGAATAACTTTGATATCCTGATCACACTTGTTTTCTGATCAAAGCCGAAATAATTGACCTGCCAAACTGAACACACACACACACACACACACACACACACACACACACACACGAACAAAGAAACACACTATCAATATACAAAAAACACACACACACACACACACACACACACACACACACACACACACACACACAAGGGGTCATGCTGAGATGGGTACACGCACACACATATAAACGGACACACACAGAGTAGGTCATGCTGATAGGGGTACACGCATACATTTACATACACATAAACACACACACACACACACACACACACACACACACACACACGACTCTGATTTAGACGTGATAAAAAATTGCCGGTGCTTTGACCATGGGGACATCAAAGAGAGTCCTATAATAGAGTTTGTGATTGAGTGAAGAATTGCATAATTATATCTCTGCATTGAATATACATTTTGCCAGGCGTCTATCACCCCGACTCTCTCTCTCTCTCTCTCTCTCTCTCTCTCTCTCTCTCTCCTATTATATTTCAGTATTTCCGGTCAGTAACAAATCTGGACCACCTAGCAAGGATCTTAATGTATTTGTACCTAGGTCTCTCTCTCTCTCTCTCTCTCTGACAGGTCAAGGTGTTTCTTCCATCCACACATAGTCACTCAGTCGGTCGCAATTCATTATAATTATTCAAGAAAGATTCATTTGTGTTCCCCGATTCTTTTTTTTTTTTTTCGTTCATCCTTTTTTTTTTTTTTTTTTTTTTTAGTTCTATATTATTTGTATCAATTTTATTCTAATCCCTTGCAAAGCCCCACAGAAATTATCTATCGCGTCATCATAATTAGCAAGTCGATAATTCTTTACCTCCATTCTTAATCTTTTGCAAACTTTTTTCTGTTTTCTGGTCAATCTTTTATATATTTCTATCCCCACCAAACAAACATTTTATCTCGTCATTAAAATCAGTGATGGAGGAAAGGGACTAGTTTCACCTTCATTCTTTTTTTTTTTTGTACTTTTTCCCCTACATTCTTTTCATTCTTCTATTTTTATTTTTCTATATTTTGTCGCCACCTCCACACAGTCACTCTATCCGTCATCATGTTCACTGAGAGGATCATTCTTAAACCTGCATTCTTCCGCCTCACTCTCCTCTGATACCAATGACGCTAATCACTCCCTGTCCTGCATCCCTTCCTCCGCCTCCACCTCATTCTTCCACCCCTTCTCCCTTGTTTTTTTCTTCACCTTTTCTTCCTTCTTCGTTGTCCTTGTTATCCATCTCCTCCAGTCTTCCATCCTCTCCCTTCACTTCCTTCTTTTTTTTTATATATCGAAGTCCTCACACTCATTCTTCTTTTTTCTTGTTTTCTATTCTTCTTCCCTCCCTTTTCCTTTCTTCCTCGTCTCCTCCTATTTCTCTACCTTCTTCTTTTTCTTCCTGTTCCTGTCTCTTCCTCCTCCTCCCACTGCAGCTATTTCTCTTCCTCCTCCTCCCCCTTCCTCCTCTGTTGTGCTGAGTTGCGTCACAGTGTTACGCAATGTTATGCAGTGTTAGGTTATGCTTTGCTGTGTCATTTATATTTTTCTTATCAACTTCCTCATGCTCTTATCATCAGTCCAACGTCACATCAACATTTCCTTTCATTATCTGTTCTTTTTCATTTTTTTCATTTTTCCCACAGATCAGCCACGTCCCCTTCCTCTTCTAATTTTCCTCATCCTTTTCCTTATAATCTTCACATCAACGTCACTGCTACATTAATAATTTCCTATGTCTATTCTTTTTCCCTTTTCTTTTCACTATCCCTCACAGTCACAATCCTCCTTCCCCATTTTTTCTCATATTTTCCTCAATAATTCCTCTCCACAGTCTATTATTTTTTTTTTGTCATTTTTTCCCTCCGTTCAGTCACATTCTTCCTCTCTCTTTTTTTTTTTCATCTTTTTCTCTCCACTGTCTCATTCTTTTTCTCCTTTTTTGTCGTTTTTTTCCCCATCCCTCAAAGTCACGTTCCTCCCCCCCTTTTTTCCCTCACGTTCCTCTTCCTCCTCCCTCCTTCGTCACGTTTTCCAATTCGACTTATCAACCACTCTTTCCCTCGTTCACTTTTTAATCGATGTCAGCTCGTCTCTCTCACTCTCTCCCTCTCTCTCTCTATTTTTCTAACCATTAAATCTTGCCTTCTTCCTGTGTGTGTGTGTGTGTGTGTGTGTGTGTGTGTGTGTGTGTGTGTGTGTGTGTGTGTGTGTGTGTTTATATAAATGTGTGTGTGTACCCATCTCAGCTTTTCCTACTGTGTTTCTTTTATATTGATAGGTGTGTGTGTGTGTGTGTGTGTGTGTGTGTGTGTGTGTGTGTGTGTGTGTGTGTGTGTGTGTGTGTGTGTGTGTGTGTGTGTGTGTGTGTGTGTGTGTGTGTGTGTGTCTGTGTGTGTGTGTGCAAAAGGGTAACTTAGGCCTGCAGTCTACGGAGATCAGGTTTCTGTAGGAGTAAACATTAGAATTACGTATTACCTCACCTAACTAATAAAATAAATTCCGTCTTCTAACTACAGTTCTTTCACCTGAACCTGGCCCAGATTTTTTTTTTTAGCTTACCATGCTTAGTGACAAAAATATAATACGATTACTATGGCTTTACAATCTATCCACAGCACTTCTTCGTGACTAGGACCACATTATAGTGCTAATATATTGCTACATCCAAGCTTTCAAGATCTAGCACCATCTGACACATGGTTTGGGAGTAACGAGAATAAAATAAAAATCATACTGAAGGGATTAACTCTCCCAGAAGTAGCTTGGTGATAAGCAGACGTGGGTAGTTCGTAACATCTCTCCCTTGGCGAATTATTCTCCATATTACACCTCACTAATGATCCTCCTCTGCGTCACTGATGCAAGCTACGTCGATAATAAAAAAGATACGCAGTGGTGACATGCAAACTAAATCGCTAAGGAAGAGGGGTTACGACTAAAGCGACTAAAAATACAGCCTTGGGTGCGTTGGTAATGAGGAAGGAGGGGGCTTGAGTGCGTGCGAGGATGGGATGAAGGCGAGATGAAGACGACAAGAAGAGAATAGGCATCGTGGGCTGGAGAGGAAGGGAGACTTGGCTATACTGCAGTCTATCCTCACATTCAAAGCAATTTCAATGTATATAGGTCAAATTCAGCCCCTTTACTGATTTTTATTTTTATTTCCTTTTCCTGCGGTGAGTTTAAAACCAGGACACGCGGCTTTTGTGAGTTGAGTGCGTTGGCGTGCGTGGGAGAAGATAAGAGGAGATAGGGAGGAATTCCAGTGTATATATAAAGCTGGTTGAAAGGAAAATGGGTAACAGAGATGCTTGCTCGACGGATAAACACACACACACACACACACACACAGACACACACACGCACACACACACACACACACACACACACACACACACACAGCTATACATCCTTTTCCTTTCATTACCCCTGTCGCATGAAATCTCTCTCTCTCTCTCTCTCCCTCTCTCACCCACCCACACACACACACACAATATCCTTTTCTTCCCTTACTTCTCAGCAAATAACATCGACAACTTGCGTGGATAGTGCCATCACGCGTGGGCGGTGGCGTGGGCGTGGATGAGGTGCGTGGGAAGATGTGACAAGGCGGGAGGAGGAAAAATCATGGCAAACAAGGCAAGAGTTGACGATGCAAGGAAAAAGGGGGAAAAAAAAAACACGCTATCCTTCTTCATTCTTTTTCGCAATTCTCATTCTTTTCGCTATTCTTATTTTCTTTGCTTTTCTTTCCGCTATTCTCATTTTTTCCAGTCTTTCTTTTCGCTATTCCCAGTTTTTTAAGTCTTTCTTTGCGCTGTTCTTATCTTTTTAGTCTTTCTTTTCGCTGTTCTTATTTTTCTGTCATTCTTTTCGCTATTCTTATACTTTTCAGTCTTTCTTTTCGCTGTTCCCATTTTTTAAAGTCTTTCTTTGCGCTATTCTTGTCTTTTTAGTCTTTCTTTTCGCTATTCTTATTTTTTGTAGTCTTTCTTTTCGCTGTTCTTATTTTTTTAGTCCTTCTTTTCGCTATTCTTATTTTTTGTAGTCTTTCTTTTCGCTATTCCCATTTTTTTAAGTCTTTCTTTGCGCTATTCTTGTCTTTTTAGTCTTTCTTTTCGCTGTTCTTATTTTTTTAGTCCTTCTTTTCGCTATTCTTATTTTTTTCAGTCTTTCTTTTCGCTATTCCCATTTTTTTAAGTCTTTCTTTGCGCTAATTTTGTATTTTTAGTCTTTCTTTTCGCTGTTCTTATTTTTTTAGTCCTTCTTTTCGCTGTTCTTATTTTTTGTAGTCTTTCTTTTCGCTGTTCTTATTTTTCAGTCATTCTTTTCGCTGTTCTTATTTTTCAGTCTTTCTTTTCGCTGTTCTTATTTTTTGTAGTCTTTCTTTTCGCTGTTCTTATTTTTCAGTCTTTCTTTTCGCTTTCCTTATTTTTTCAGTCTTTCTTTTCGCTGTCCTTATTTTTTTTCTTTTCGCTATTCTTATTATTTTTTTTTTGTCTTTCCGCTACTGTTATTCTTTCGCTCTTATTCCTTTTCTCTCTTATTTATTCCATCTTTTCTATTTTTTCGCTATTCTTATTTTCCTATTATTATTTTTTGTTATTTTTCCATTTCTCTGTTTTTAATCCTTTTTCGATACCATGTAACTTTTCTTCGGTATTTTGTTCCGTTCGGCTATTTTTTTTTTTTTTTTTATTCATTTCGCTATTATTTTTAACTCAATTTTGGCTTTATTTTTATCCCTTACTATTTTTACCCTAGTCTGGCTATCATTTTATATTTTTCTCAATTATTTTTCCCTATTTGGCTATTATTCCTCAAATTTCCGCTATTATTTTCCCCCCTATTTTAGCTATTATTTTTATCATTTTCGTTGTTATTTTTCCCCTATTTTGTTATTATTTTTATCATTTTCGTTGTTATTTTTTCCCTATTTTGTTATTATTTTTATCATTTTCGTTGTTATTTTTTCCCTATTTTGTTATTATTTTTATCATTTTCGTTGTTATTTTTTCCCTATTTTGTTATTATTTTTATCATTTTCGTTGTTATTTTCCACCTATTTTAGCTATTATTTTTATCATTTTCGTTGTTATTTTTCCCCTATTTTGTTATTATTTTTATCATTTTCGTTTGTTATTTTTCCCCTATTTTGTTATTATTTTTATCATTTTCGTTTGTTATTTTTCCCCTATTTTGTTATTATTTTTATCCTTGTCCTTGTTTTAGTTATTAATTCCATCCTTTCCGCTATTATTTTTCCCCTATTTAAGCATTTATTTATATCCTTTTCGCTATTTTTTTTTCCTAGTTGGCTTTTATTTCTATCCTTTTCCCTATTATTCTTTTCCCTATTTTTGCAATTATTTCTATCCTTTTCGCTATTATCTTTATCCTTATCGCTATTATTATCTGCCTATTTCAGCAATTATTTTAAGCCTCCTCGTCTTTTTTCACCTTTCTTTACCTATCTTTTAAATACGTCTCCCTGTTTCTTTTTACGCATTTCATTTTTTTTTTCCATTATTCTTTTATCCTTTATCATTTTTTTGCTCTTAATTTGTACCCTATTTCGCTATTCTTTTCATCGTTTTTCGTGGTCCCCGGAGACAAAAATATGTGAATAAATAAAAAACTGATAAAACCTCAACGGGGCACGAGCAAAAAAAAATAAAAAAAAAAATAAATACATACCGGTATATATTTTTAAAAGAAAAACATTTACACATACACACACACACACACACACACACACACACACACACACACACACACACACACACACACACACACACAAATCAAAACAAAGCACAGAACAGAAAAAAACATACACACTTACAGACCCTAAGCATTCGCAAAAGGCATCTCAAAAACATAACCTCTAATCACATAAAAACAGACATATTTAAACACTGAAAGAATATGCGCACCCAAACATACAAACACAAGAAAAACACATCCAAAAAACACACATAACCTTCCACATCCTCAGCAGCGGCAGCAAACACAACACAGGAGACTTTAACATCTTGGAAAACATAAAAACACATCTAAAACACACATACTCTCTCTCTCTCTCTCTCTCTCTCTCTCTCTCTGTCAGATCCTCAGCCACACACACACACACACACACACACACACACACACACACAGGGTACGGCATCGTCATCACCCTCGTCAGCAGCTTGGGAGGACGAGATATGTCTCCTGGGACGGATCATTCTCTCTCTCTCTCTCTCTCTCTCTCTCTCATGCACCCAACGCCCTTTATTGTTCACGAGGAGACAGCAGAAGCAGGCCTCTCAAATCAGCAGATATAAGGCAGCTGACATTATTGATTCTGTGTGTGTGTGTGTGTGTGTGTGTGTGTGTGTGTGTGTGTGTGTGTGTGTGTGTGTGTGTGTGTGTGTGTGTGTGTGTGTGTGTGTGTGTGTGTGTGTGTGTGTGTGTGTGTGTGTGTGTGTGAGTGAGTGAGTGAGTGAGTGAGTGAGTGAGTGAGTGAGTGAGTGACTGACTGACTGACTGACTGACTGATTGCCTAAACGAGCGAGCTTGTGAGTGCATCCTTGCGTGCGTGTGTTCATTAGCGTGTTTGCGTGCCTGACCCCAAATATCATATCCACATCAATATCTCCTTTTCTATACTACTTTTACTCTAACCTGGCTTAAAATACCGTCTCCCCATCTTCAATACTGATTTATAACATTAGATTATTACTAAAATATGATGTTAGTCATGAAGAAGTGCTATGAAAAGGATGCACAGTCACAGCATTGTCGTTTTCTGCCACTGAGCTACGTGAAATAAGCTGTAAAAGGTCTAACTCCTGGGCCAAGTTAAGGTAAACGAACTATAGAGTGAGGTGTCCTGTGTTACCTTCCTCCCTCCAAACTAATAATATTGGTTTTGTGCTGGAGAGATGCATGGTACTGAAGGGGTTAAGTAAGATGGGAGTTCTGAGTGGAATGAGTAGGACAGAGATGACCATGAACTAATCTTTCCATCTTTCCTTATTTTTCGTCATCTTCTTTGCTTAGACTTTATTAAACTAGAGCTTAGAAGAACAATAATAAAAACAATAACAGTAACAATTTCAAAACTAAATTACCACCATCACCACCACCACCACCACCACCATCATCATCATCACCTCTATCATCACCACCACCACCACCACCACCATCATTATCATCATCACCACCATCACCACTACCACCTCCACCACCACCACCACCATTACTACCACCATCAATACAATTAAACAATACTACCATAACCACTACCACCACCATCAATAACAACCACAAAAACATTAACAATATCAGATATCTTTACCTCATACCTCCCCTCTCTCTCTCTCTCTCTCTCTCTCTCTCTCTCTCACAACCCTTTCTTCAACTAAACGTCCAAAGCCAGCCAGATGTCCTCTCCTTTCATTCCACCTCTCTTTCTCTCTCTCTCCCTCTTCAAAAACTCTTCACTTCTTTCACAGTCAGCACGCCCACGCCCACGCCCGCCCACACACACACACACACACACACACACACACACACACACACACACACACACACACACGAGAGAGAGAGAGAGAGAGAGAGAGAACCACTAACTCACATCCTCCAGAGAGAGAGTACCAAGTCAGGGAGCAATTACTCTTTCCACAGGGCGTAATTAATTTCTTTTTTAATTACGGTTTGTAAATTTAAACCTTCATTATGTTTTTCTTATTTGGCATACTCTTTGATTGTGTGTGTGTGTGTGTGTGTGTGTGTGTGTGTGTGTGTGTGTGTGTGTGTGTTTCTAGGTCCAACTTCACCCAATATCTTAAGCAGTGTTGGGATGCTGCTGCTGCTGATGATGATGATGTACAAACCACTATACATCTTACAACGCCTCTCTCTCTCTCTCTCTCTCTCTCTCTCTCTCTCATCCATTATACATTCACGATTATTACACAGCGAATAATAAGAGAGGAGCCGAAAGGACGCCTGAGTGGTCGAGAACAATATGTGTGTGTGTGTGTGTGTGTGTGTGTGTGTGTGTGTGTGTGTGTGTGTGTGTGTGTGTGTGTGTGTGTGTGTGTGTGTGTGTGTGTGTGTGTGTGTGTGTGTGTGTGTGTGTGTGTGTGTGTGTGTGTGTGTGTGTGTGTGATCAGGTAAGCGAGAAACAAAAATCAGAAGGGGAGGTACTGAGAGAGAGAGAGAGAGAGAGAGAGAGAGAGAGAGAGAGAGAGAGTACACCAATCACCTACTACTTTCACATTTTCAAGCACGAAATCTACAGGTAACTCGACAATGATTTTTTTTTTGTATACCTTAATTGAGTTTACTTTTTCTGGTATACCTAAGGACGATATAATTTGGGTTAATTTTTTGTATAGTTTAGGATGACTGCCAATTTCACTGCCAATTTAATAACAAAAAAGGAAGTCAAGTTGGCAGGCAAGTCTCTCCATGTTCAGCAAAAGGAACAGCAACAAACTTGACACGTAAACTAAACAACAGAATCTAGTATTACGCCCGTCGGTGAAACATGTATTGCTGTTCCATCCCACTACACACACTCAACGTACTACTGGCGGAAAGAGCACAGTCAAGTACACAGATTTCCCTAACGCTGTCTAAAGAAATCTTGGAACTGGCGAAACACAATGACAATCCCTATTTCTTCCGGTGGGCGTCTCAGATTATTCGTCTTTTCCGGTATGTATTCGTCAGAGTTTGGAAGAATATTTATTTCTTTAACACAACTATACGCTAAGAATACTGCTAAGAAAACACTATGAAGATTGCAAAGAATACGCTGAGAAGATTGCTAAGAATGCTGCTTAGAATACGCTAAGAATACTGCTAAGAATACGCTAAGAATACTGCTAAAAATACACAGAGAATACGACTAACAATACACGAATAATACTGCTAAGAATACAGTATCAAGACTGCTAAGGATATGCTAAGAATACTGCTAAAGGCTGGGAATACTGCTCTTGACTGGGAATACTGCTCTTGACTGGGAATACTGCTAAAGGCTGGGAAAACTGCTAAAAGCTGGGAATACTGCTAAAGGCTGGGAATATTGCTCTTGACCGGGAATACTGCTCTAAAGGGTTATGAATATTTTAAGAGATTACGAAGTCATGGGGCGGGTGGAGACGGAAATAACTGAGTGGCATAAACAGAAGCACTTGTGTTTGGCGAGTAAACTTCCTTGTCGCTTGTGGATGACCTTATTTGACCTGGCAAGCTGATGAGAGGCCGCCGAGACTGCTGAGTAGGTCTGAGACGAGGAGATCAGACGGGGTTTGGACTGAGAAATGTCAACAGGATGAAAGTGAGGCTCGTGTATGTATTGCATGGAGGAGGCGGGGACGGAATGGGATGGTCGAGGCAATGCAAGAACCCCGGCGAATAGAAGTCTTAAGGTGGGGGATAAAAGTCTTAAGATTAGGATATTACGATGAGTCTTAAGATGGATGAAAGCCTTAAGATGGGGGATAAAAGTCTTAAGATGGGGGATAAAAGTCTTAAGATGGGGAAAAAGGTCTTGAGATGGGAATAAAAGTCTTACGATGAGGATAAAAGTCTTAAGATGGAGAAAAGTCTTAAGATGGGAAAAAAGTCTTAAGATGGAGCTAAAAGTCTAAGATGGGGATAAGTTTCAAGATGAGGGGAAAAAAGGTCTTAAGATGGGGATAAAAGTCTTAAGATGGGGGGATAAAAGTCTTAAGAGGGGGGATAAAAGTCTTAAGATGGGGGATAAAAGTCTTAAGATGGGGAAAAAGGTCTTGAGATGGAAATAAAAGTCTTACGATGAGGATAAAAGTCTTAAGATGGAGAAAAGTTTTAAGATGGGGAAAAAGTCTTAAGATGGGGAAAAAGTCTTAAGATGGAGAAAAGTCTTAAGATGGGGAAAAAGTCTTAAGATGGAGCTAAAAGTCTAAGATGGGGATAAGTTTCATGATGAGGGGAAAAAAGTCTTAAGATGGGGATAAACGTCTTAAGATGGAAGTCTCGTATTCTCGTCAGGTAAGAAAGTCCCCTAGTACCTCTTCCTTAGCGATTTATCTTTGGGTACGGCTGGTTAATGTCGGTTTGTAGGTTATTTATGCTGAGTATGGTGATATGAGAATTATTTAAGTAACACAGAAGAGGACGGCAAGCTATGATAAGCAAAATAAATCGTTTAGGAAGAGGTGTTAGGGACGAGACCGAGGACACAGAGGGCGGTGATCTCGTCGGGCAAGGAAGCTCCCTAACATCTTTTCCCAGGCGACATATTTTGCTTATTACACCTTACTATCTCCGGGTTACAGAAATCATTCTAATATCGCCATACTCTCCATACGTGCAAAGGGATATTAACCAGCCACATCCAAAAATAAATCGCTAGGGAAAAGGTGTTAGGGAGCCTCATTAACACAGTACAGACCAACGAATCAACAAAATATCAATGAGACTAAATGACACTGGGAGCCGAATTACATGTAAATATCCGTACTGCAAAAAAAAAAAAAAAAAAAACTCAGAATGCCTTTTCTTTTATTATTCCCCACACCATTTATTAAACAAAAAAAGAATTAGAATGCCTTTTTTATCATTCTCCACACCATTTATTGCAACCAAAAAAAAAAAAAAAAATTCAGACTGCATTATTTATCATTCTCCACATCATTTCATCAAACAAAAAAAATTGAATGCCTTTTTTTTATCATTCTCCACACCATTAAAAAAAAAAAAAAAACAGAAAGCATTTTTTATCATTCCCGAAACCAAACACCAAAAAAAAAAAGAATTAATTTTTTCCCTTCCCCACACCATTTATTAAACAAACAAAAAAAATGTCTTTTTTATCATTCTCCTGACTATTTATATTACAATGCATTTTTTCCTTCTTCACAAAACTCACGAGAACTGCTGTTTTGGGGGGCCATTTCCACCTCATTCAGAGTTCAGAAAAAAAAAAATTGATAAAGAGAGGAATAAACAAAAAAATAACCAAAAAGGTAAATTCTATACTCTGGTAAAGGAATTCATTTTCTCTCTCTCTCTCTCTCTCTCTCTCTCATGAAGAAATGGATAATTTTTCACGCTGCTAAAAATCAAGAAAAGAGAGATAGAGACTGATCACGAGTGCATGTGAGAGAGAGAGAGAGAGAGAGAGAGAGAGAGAGAGAGAGAGAGAGAGAGAGAGAGCACTGAAAGTGAGAGGAGACACTGTTCCATAGAGAAAGGTATGGAAAGAAAGGGCCAATCAGTTTACAGAGGGAGAGGGGAAGGCAGTGCATGGAAAGTGAGGGAAGGGGGAACTATTTAGAGAGTGAGGGGAAGAGGCAGAGTGTAAAGAGTGCATGCAGAGTGAGGGGAGAGTGTGTATAGGCGGTGAGGGGAGAGGAAGTCAATTAAAGAGGGGAAAAACAGTCAACCAGAGAGGGGAGAGATGGTGTACAGAAAGTGAGGGGAATGTGTGTGTGTGTGTGTGTGTGTGTGTGTGTGTGTGTGTGTGTGTGTGTGTGTGTGTGTGTGTGTGTGT
>NC_137015.1:1829319-1834319 GCF_032717465.1 Coenobita brevimanus
TAGCGGGCTGGAAGAGAGAAGGGGATGGAAAAGAGACCTGGAAAAGGATATTCAATGAAAGATGTGGGACAGGGGCATGGAAGAGGCCCGAAAGAGCATGGGAAACATGGAAGAGGAACCTGGAAGAGACCTGGAAAAGGGGACATGAGAGACCTGGAAGAGGAGACTGCAAGGAGCCTGGAAAAACAGCATGGGAGAGCCTGGAAGTGGTGTCAGGACTACATATTAGAAAAGAGGTAAGGAAGACAGAAATGGAAGGACAATCTGGTACAATCAAGATAACAACCAAGGACTCCACTTAGCTGAGGGAAATTCTATCAAACAGAAGATTAAGTTATTCTGTACTAACGCCAGACGATTTTATTCAGCTGACAGAAAGGCCAAAAGTTAAAGGCCAGACTAATGAATGAAAAGATGCACTGGTAGTTGCAATGGGCACTGGGCACCACTGATATTTGTCCTTATTTTCTACTTGCCTTTTTTTACTAGAAGACTGTTTGCTCTATAAACAGGTGAGAAATAAACCAAAAACTGTAATGCAGATGATGATGATAATGATAAAGGAAAAGAACAAATGAGCCTGTACTTAAGTTAGGCATAAACATGAGAGGGATATGAAAAGGTGAAGAAAGTTGTATATTCCTCAGGTGAACATAATTACTCCTATAATGAAAACGGGAGACCAACAACGTCGTGAACTTGAGGGGGAAAAGTGCCAGGGGAGACGAAAGCTACGTAGGAGGCTAAAAATTGAAGATGGAAAGAAGTGCTGAGGTGTGTGTGTGTGTGTGTGTGTGTGTGTGTGTGTGTGTGTGTGTGTGTGTGTGTGTGTGTGTGTGTGTGTGTGTGTGTGTGTGTGTGTGTGTGTGTGTGTGTGTGTGTGTGTGTGTGTGTGTGTGTGTGTGTGTGTGTGTGAGAGAGAGAGAGAGAGAGAGAACAAGACGAATCCCACAGCAACCCATGTATCAGTCGAGGAAAAAGTTTAGAGGTGATTATCGACAAAAGTTTACCCAGAGAACTGAGTGAGAGAGAGAGAGAGAGAGAGAGAGAGAGAGTTGGGTAGAAGGGGATGGCTGCAGAAAGGGAAGGGGAAAAGCGGTGAGGGAGTTGGGAGAGGGAAGTAAGCTGCCCTCTCCCCCCTTCTCCACCTCCCCATTTTGCTCCCCATCCCCCTCCATCCCCTCCTCATCCCCCCTCCCTGCCCAGTCCTTACAACTTCTCTCTACAGCTACTTAACAAAACTTTTCCAATCACCTCCAATTAACTCAAACCACCCAATCCAACTCTCTCTCTCTCTCTCTCTCTCTCTCTCTCTCTCTCTCTCTCTCTCTCTCTCGATATGGTAATGCATTTGAGAAGGGATGCTTTTTATTCTTTTCTGATCTTCAGGAAAAGTGATCTATGCAGTTAATGTAAGAGGTGATGGAGGAAATTGTTCTCTCTCTCTCTCTCTCTCTCTCTCTCTCTCTCTCTCTCTCTCTCTCTATCTATCTATCTATCTATCTATCTATCTACCCATCTATCGATCAAATTCTCCTCCCTACCTCATCCCTGTCTCTCCTTTCATGTGCCTCCCTTAATATAATCTCCCTTTTCCATCCATAATATCTTCCTCCATCCAATTTTCTCTCCATGCCTCCCTACCTAGTTTCTCTCCCTACCTTTCCTCAGCTCCCTACCTCTCACCCTTTATCTTCTATAGCTCCCTACCCTTCCCTATCTTTCTTTACTCCCTATTTCTTGAAAAAAGTCTTTCTCTTAAATAACACTTTCTGCCATTCTCATTCCCCTCTTCATACCTCGCAACATATTCTCTCTCTCTCTCTCTCTCTCTCTCTCTCTCTCTCTCTCTCTCTCTCTCTCTCTCTCTCTCTCTCTCTCACTAATCACCGAATCTCCAAGTCTCTCTAATTGATGTTTCCAACTTTATAATGAGATCGAGACTTTCCTTTTCTCAAGATCATTATTGAGGAAACACACAAATATTATTCTTTCTTTATTATACCTTAAGAAGTGGAGAGGTGATCGTTAAGGAGGCTGGGTGTATCGCTAAGTGGATGGAGGGTTGTGTATAGTTTGGTGGATGGTTGTGTATGGTTCAGTATGGTCTGGTGGATGGTGGTAGTATGGTTAGGTGGTGTGTGTGTGTGTGTGTGTGTGTGTGTGTGTGTGTGTGTGTGTGTGTGTGTGTGTGTGTGTGTGTGTGTGTGTGTGTGTGTGTGTGTGTGTGTGTGTGTGTGTGTGTGTGTGCTATAACTCTCTCTCTCTCTCTCTCTCTCTCTCTCACACACACACACACACACACACACACACACACACACACACACACACACACACACTTCTTGCAATGTTTCTGTCTATCCCTATTGCACTGCCAATCCTCATTTCCATTTCCAATTCCCTCTCCCTTCCCTCTATTCAAACCACATGTAAACACCCTCCATCACACACACACACACACACACACACACACACACACACACACACACACACACACATACATACATACATACACTTCATTCCGAGTTTCTCTCTCTCTCTCTCTCTCTCTCTCTCTCTGTTATCCTACTCTAAAAGTTGGGTAACTAAAATAAGTTTTCTCATTAATATTAAAGCCAGACCACCTAGAGAGGACGGTAAGATCTGTGTAACAATCTCTCTCTCTCTCTCTCTCTCTCTCTCTCTCTCTCTCTCTCACTTCTGTTACCCGAGCTTAAAATCTTATTAATAATTAGATCGGACCTGTGAGAAAAAACTTACGATACGTCCATTCTCTCCCTCCCTCCCTCTCTCTCTCTCTCTCTCTCTCTCTCTCTCTCTCTCTCTCTCTCGCTTCTGCAATTCTGGCCAGCAAATTGGAGCGAGGGAGAGAGACGTGGGTGTGGGACAGGGCGAGACGAAAGCCTATGAATGTTGATTGATGGAAGGGAGGTGAGCTATCTTATTTTTCTCTCTCTCTCTATTTTGTTCCTTTTTAGAGCTGTTCCACTTTTCTCTCGCTCTATTTTCTTCCTTTTTAGAGCTCTCACTTTTTTCTCGCTCTATTTTCTTCCTTTTTAGAGCTCTCTTTTTTTTTCTCGCTCTATTTTCTTCCTTTTTAGAGCTCTCACTTTTTTCTCGCTCTATTTTCTTCCTTTTTAGAGCTCTCTTTTTTTTTTCTCGCTCTATTTTCTTCCTTTTTAGAGCTCTCACTTTTTTCTCGCTCTATTTTCTTCCTTTTTAGAGCTCTCACTTTTTTGTCACTCTAGGTTGCTCACTTATAGAGCTCTCTTTCCTTTTCCTGGTTTCTTTACTTTGTTGAGCTGTTACCTTCGATTTTCTTTTCCCTCGCTCTATTTCTCTCACTTTTAGAGCTATCTTTACTCCTCCTGGTTTCGTGATTTTTTTTTCTTCTCTCTTACTTTCTACTGTATCTTCCACTTTTCTCTCTCTTTTCTCAATTATTAAAGCTTTCTCACTTTTTGCTACACACACACACACACAACCCTCACCCTTACACACCCTAGCCAATCAACTTTCACCCTTACAACACAACGCCATAAGAACGATAATGCACCATCTCTCCCCACTACCTAAGTCAAGCAATTCTCATCCTTACCACCAAACGCTACAGGGACCAAAATACATCTCCTTGTCCTTCTCTTCCCTCCCACATTAGATCCAAACCAATTTCACTCTTATAACACAATACCATAACGACGAAAATACCCCAGTCAAATCACTTTCACCCTTACAACAGAGCCCCATAAGGACGAAAATCTCTCCCTTCTACCCAAGTCAAACCAATATCACCCTTACTGCCCAACATCATAAGGACCAAAATACACCCTCTCTCTAACCTATTATTCCACACCCTAACTTAACCATTTTCACCCTTACAACAGAGCTCCATAGGGACGAAGATGGTCCTTCTATCTCCCCTGGCAAACTCAAACCAATTTCACTCTTACAGACCAGTAATATAGGGTTGAATATCGCCTTCCACGGCACCTCCGCCCCTAATGCCGATGGGGGAAAATATTATTGGGGAAATTTAGCAAGCCCGTCCAATTAAAATCGAGTGATGGATTGATCGGCAGAGTTGAAGGATGGCTGGATAGTGGAGAGGGGCGACGCAAGGCTCCGGGATTTATTTTGTATTCTATAGTGCGTGGGATTTAATTTTTTTTATGGGATTTTTTCGTAATTATTTTGAAGGGGGGGATGGAATTCTCGACTGAGCGAGATATTTCTTGTTTTTCCTTAGTGTTTTTTTTTTTTAAGTTTTCTTCGTGTGTGTGTGTGTGTGTGTGTGTGTGTGTGTGTGTGTGTGTGTGTGTGTGTGTGTGTTTTGGAGGGGGGGGCTGGATTTCGATTGATTTTTTTTTCGAGGTGAGATTTCCGACGTAGATTTTTGGCCATATTTGTGGCTGAATTCTTTTGAGTTTTTCTTATTTGTAGGATTTTATTAATTCCACGTTTTTTTTTTATTTTATTTTTTTTTTGAGGCGAAATTTTTTTTACTGATATTTTTGGTTCCACTTTGGGTCGATTCGTTTTACGTGTGTTTGTTTTATGTACTATGTTTTTGCACGTATTTCCTATGGCTTTTTTTTGCTGTTTTTTTTTCGTTTTATTTTTTTGGGGTGGGGTGAGATTCTCGACTCAAAATTTTCGCTCTATTTCTTATCATATGTTTTTAGATTGTGTGTGTGTGTGTGTGTGTGTGTGTGTGTGTGTGTGTGTGTGTGTGTGTGTGTGTGTGTGTGTGTGTGTGTGTGTTTTGCTCATTTTATTTTCTCATTTACTTAGCAAGTCAGCCAATTTGTTAGTTAGAGGTCGCTTGAGATCACCCCTTACAGGATACGGCGTTGGACTACAGACAGCTAGTTGATTTTTTTTTTCCAATTTACTTACCTATACCTGGATAAATGAGAAAGATCTACGGCTCAGGTATTTAAGTATATTTTATGAAGGATTGGATATTTTGACTTAATTCGAGGAGGGGATGGTAAGGGATG
>NC_137015.1:1836819-1904319 GCF_032717465.1 Coenobita brevimanus
CTCAAAGGGATTCGGCCAAAGTTTTTCCCGGCAAAATCTGCATCGAGAGAGAGAGAGAGAGAGAGAGAGAGAGAGAGAGAGAGAAGTAAGAAAAAAAAGATATCTCAATCTCTCTGGGTTCATATGTGTATTAATCTCAACCCATTTATTAGTAAGAAAATGGACCTAGACGATGACAATTACTCTCTCTCTCTCTCTCTCTCTCTCTCTCTCTCTCTCTCTCTCTCTCTCTCTCTCAAAATTTTTCCCATACAACCCAGTCATTTAATCAGTGAGAAAGTATATTTTAAAATTATGATAATTATGATGACTCTCACTGTCTGTCTGTCTGTCTGTCTGTCTGTCTCTCTCTCTCTCTCTCTCTCTCCGGTAGTCTCCATGAAAAACCTTGAATAGTGTAGAGAATTACATCCCTTTATCCTATCTTTTTCATCTAACTGTTTTATCACTCCTTACCTCTCTCTCTCTCTCTCTCTCTCTCTCTCTCTCTCTCTCTCTCTCTCTCTCATAGGAACAGAGGTAGGAGTTGGATCATGCCATTTGGAGAATAATTAAAAAACTTTCTTGCCACCTGAGGCCGAGGTCAATTAATGAGGGTCTTTGGAGAGAAGGAGGGAGGGAGGGAGGGAGGGAGGGAGGGAGGTAAGGAAGGGAGGGGTGGAGGGAGGTAGGGAGAGAGGGAAGAAGGGGGAGTGAGACAGACAGACACAGACAAATATTTAGAGAGATAGACGGTTAAGTAGACAACATGCAGAGTGACTGACTAACTGAGAGAGAGAGAGAGAGAGAGAGAGAGAGAGAGCACACAGCCAAGAGGATCACCCCAAGACCACTCAGCGAATTACCCCCCCCACACTGAAGAACTCTACGGTATGAACACGCCCAATCTTCCTCCGGTCAACACACCTGCCCAGCCAAGGTAAATACGCACAGGTGAAAGAGAGGTGTGTGGGGGGGGTCCGGGCGGTTCCAACAGGTCCTATACGCACAAGGAGGAGGGGAAAGGGGAAGGGGGAGGGGTAGGGCGGTTCCAGTAAGTTCTATACGCAGACGGAGAACCAGGTGGAGGATGGGAGGTTAGGGTGGTTCCATAGGGTACTCTTTCAGTGCAATGGAAAGGAAGTGTGTGATGTGAAACGTGGTCTCTCTCTCTCTCTCTCTCTCTCTCTCTCTCTCTCTCTCTCTCTCTCTCTCTCTTTCTCGGATTTTCTTACACTTCCTTCTTTTCTTTTTCCTTCATCTTTTCGTTTCTTCTTTTTCTTCTCGTTGTCCCTCGTCTTCTCCGCAGTCAAATTTATAAGTATGCACCATTAACACTCACCATCTATAAGTGTAAAACGTTAAGGATTACAAGATTTGGTGTTGTAATTAGTCACGAGTTTTTACTGCATATCCGTGAGGCTATATGTAAGTGACCGGGAGATGGAAATGTTATGGAAAAGAACGATAATATACGAAACGCGCCATTGATATCTACGGGGGTTTCACTGGTTTATGATCTTCGCCTCTGAGTAGCGTTCACCTCTCCGGCTGGCTGGCTGACCGGGGGGTGAAAGAGAAGGAGGAAAAATACCGAAAAAAAACGTAAAAAATGGCGCTTCACCGGAATTACAGGCAATATAAGAAATGTGAAGGTATTACGGTGCTCTCCTCAGGTGCTTAATTGAAGGAAAAGGTGGAGAAAAAATACAGGTGCTCGAGGTGTTTAATAAGACGAGAAGGTAAAGGAAAAGAAGAGAGCGTCAATGTTTAAGAATAAGGAAAAGAATAAAGGGTCATTTAAGTATATTACCCACGAGGTTATAAAAGTGCGTTATCCAAATACCTTAGAGAGTTTCATATGCTTAAGAGAAGATTCCTAGTGAGATTACAAGCACGTGTGTTCAGACGAATTATTTTACCAGTGTATAAATGGTGGGAAATACTGTGTTATCTAGAATTATACTTAATCGCTCTTGTTATTGACGATGAGAACGATGATGGTACTGGTAATGATGGTATGATAATCACAATAATGTTGTCAGTCTAATGATGACAATAATAACGATAACTAGACCGCTATACAATATTCCAAGGGCAACTTCGATAAAAACTTCCCACAGCCACTGCCTACTACAAGCCGAGCTATAAAGGGACCTTGAGGTATAGGTCATTAATCTACTGCTTGTCACCTTAGGCCATCAGCATCTACAAGTTCACCATACTAGTGGCTCTAGCTTTATTCTTTCATGTAAAATCAGGTGACTTCTCTGTCTTCCGGTGCAGTCCAAAATTCTCGACCATGGGCGATCTCAGAGACTAATGATCCGATCTGGACTATAATTAGCACTGCATTCTGGCCATGTACCAGGTATATGCCGTAACGATTTCAGCCCTCGAACTTAAGTGGTTCTTGAGCTTTAGGGTCACTTTTTTCCGGTAGTCGGATCAGTAGGATATTTGGGTCAGAAGGAGCGGCCAACCAGTACTACAATATGGCAAAGAATGAGCTGTAACTCACACGGTGGGCGAATGGAAGCGATCAGGATCTTCCCTAGAATAATAATACTGACAAAAACAAGAAATGTGGGAGGTACTGTATTATTAAAAATGAATGATGGCGACAATGAAGAAACTAATACCATATATAAAGAATACTGACACTACTGGCAGTTTAAGATTATCATTATTCAAACAACAGAGAGAGAGAGAGAGAGAGAGAGAGAGAGAGAGAAATATCATGAATGGGGGATGGGACCAAGTCTACACACCTCCGGCAACCCTTTCCCTCCTCCCCTTTCCCTCCCCACCATCCCTCCCCCCATCCCCCCCTCTATAAAGGTCGGGTAGGAGGGCCATAAAAGACTGGGAGTTGGATTAATGATGGAGGGGGTAAACTTCATCACAGGTTATGGCACCCTCGGACGCTTGACTCCACCCCACACCTACACGGGGGGAGGGGGGAAGGGGGGGAGAGAAAGTAAGGGGGGGGAGAGGAGGAAGGTCGGGGAGTAAAGGAGGGAGAAGAGGAAGGTCAGGGAGTAAAGGAGGGAGAGGCAGTGAGGGTGGAGGTGGAGGATACGGGAAGGGAGGGGGTATGTGCTACTACTAGTACTACTACTACTACTACTACTACTACTACTACTACTACTACCACCACTACTACCACCACCACCATTACTACTACTACTACTAAATAATAGTAATAATAATAATAATAATAATAGTGGTTGAAGTAGTAGTAGTAGCAGCAGCAACAGTAGTAGTAGTAGTAGTAGTACCGCTACTAGTAATCTACATAATCTTTAGCGCCGTAACTTGAATACTAGGTCGAAGCTGCATGAAATTCGAGGATCCTTAGGTATGAGGTAGGAATGAGTCTCCTTGGTTACTAGTCAAATCAAGCCTCCAGTCTACAACCACTACTACCATCACCACCAATAACCATCATTAACATCAACTTCATTACCAACAATACTACCATCATCACCACTACCACCACCAAGGACAATATCACTACTTCCACCATAACTACCATCATCACCACTACCACTACCACCACCACCATCGACACCACCACCACACTATCGACACCACATCACAACCAACACAACCTTCATCATCACCACCACCATGATCATCACCACCACTATCAGCATCACCACCACTACTACTACTACTACTACTACCAATTTAGCCATATTCATACCACACCACCATCACCAACACCACAACTATCATTACCACAACTACCACCATCCACTTCAGTACCACCACTACTACCAACACCACAACCAACAACGCCCAAGGGAGACTGAGAGAGCCAAGGCCACGGCAAGTTACACACACACACACACACACACACACACACACACACACACACACACACACACACAACCAAAACATCTTGAGAAGGGGGATGGAAAAGGAAATATCATAAAGAGGCGATGAGTGGAAATGAACAGGTGTAGATGGACGGGAGTAGACGGGACGGGCGGAGTGGGTGGAGTGGGCGGGATGGGCGGAGTGGGAACAAGAGGGGCGGAAGGCACTAATGGAGGGGGGGAGGCAGTCACCACCCACAGCGCCGCCCCCAGCCCACCCGCGGCGACGCCCATCAACAACAATTACTCCCTGACGAGGAAATGGCCAACCCATGAGGGGGTGATGGCGACAGGGTGGAGAGGCCAGACAGTCAGGGTGAGAGAAAAGCCAGGAAAAATAACGGTTAGGGTGAGGGATGGGAAAAATATTGGTCAGAGTGAGGGAAAGATAGGGAAAAAAGTTTAGGGTGAAAAAAAGATGAGAAAAATAAAAGTTAGGGTGAAAGACAGGAAAAAAATGGTTAGAGTGAGAGGAAATCAGGAAAAATAATAGTTAGGGTGAGAGGAAACCAGGAAAAAAAATGGTTAGGGTGATAAGAAGCAGGAAAAATAATGATTAGGGTGAAAGAAAAGGCAAGAAAAATAATGGTTAGGGTGAGAGAAAAAGACAGGAAAAATAGGGTGAAAAATGACAGGAAAAAAGATGGTTAGGGTGAAAGAAAGAGCAGGAAAAAATACTGGTTAGGGTGAGAGAGAGAGAGAGAGAGAGAGAGAAACAGAACTGGGTGAAGAGAAGGAAGACGACAGGCATTTAGGGTGAGAAGGGAGCCAAGAAAACTAACAGGGTGATCAAGAAAAATACATGTCTTGGTTTATCGTGCCTTATTCGCTAAATGAAGTTAGTTACGGTATGCTTGGTTGTGCCAGGTTACGCTATGATAGGCTTGGTGTAGATTAGATTAGATTAGATTAGATTAGGTTAGGTTAGATTAGGTTAGGTGGCTTTGGTGTAACTTAGGCTGTGTTAAGTTTGGTTAAGTTACGTTAATAAATACTATGTTAATTCCAGTTACTACGGAGATATCGTGTGACTTTAAGGATAGGGGACTGAACGGAGATGCTGCTAGAGATCGAGTAGCGTGAAGAGCCGCCATTAGGTGACCAAGGTAGACGAATGGAAGCATCTGGGCGCCTTTATAAACGAAACGAAAAGACACGAACGATTTCTTATTACTATTACGATTATTATTATTATTATTATTATTATTATTATTATTATTACTTTTACAATTTCTTATTGCTATTGCACGATGATCGGTGGTGGATAGTCACGTGTTCCAGTATTAAATATTAGAATCAGAGGTACAAGAAATTACTTAAAATGTACTTACAATTATTAAAAAGGTACTTACAGAAAATTCTATTAAAATGTACTTACAGAAAATTATTAAAACGGTACTTACAGAAAATTATTAAAAATGTACTTACAGAAAATTATTAAAAAGGTACTTACAGAAAATTATTAAAAAGGTACTTACAGAAAATTATCAGAAATGTACTTACAGAAAATTATTTAAAATGTACTTACAGAAAATTATGAAAAATGTACTTACTGAAAATTATGAAAAATGTACTTACTGAAAATTATTAGAAATGTACTTAAAGAAAATTATGAAAAATGTACTTACTGAAAATTATGAAAAATGTACTTACTGAAAATTATTAAAAAGGTACTTAGAGAATTGTTTTAAAAAGGTACTTACAGAAAATGATCAAAATGGTACTTACAAAACTGCAGGGAAGATTTTGGCATCAGGAACTCTCCCTGGGGAGGAGAGAGAGAACAGTATGTAATGGGAGGAATTATGTGCAGAAACGATAATCAAAGACATATTTACGTTTTAAGCTTAGTTTCATATTGACAAAAGATTATATAACACTGGTTCGACGTAAGCATATAAGGATAATTAAAACTGCAGTACAAACACATAGTTAATATAGACAGACAGATAGATAGACAGGCAGACAGATAGATAGATAGACAGATAGATGGATACACATACAGGTGGACAGACAGATAGACAGAGACAATGCCTTTGTATAGACAAACATTTTGCTATATATACAGATATACACAGAAAGATATACAATAAATAGATAGACAAACTGACAGACAGACACAGACAAAAACAGAGAGGTAGCAAGATAGATATAGAGACAGACAGAGAAGACAGAGACAGGAAGAAAATAAACACAAATAAAGATGGGTAGAAAGAGATACATATTTAAAAAAATATATATAAATAGGTACACAAATAGATAGATAATGAATAGATACAAAGAGATAGATAGATACACAGATAGATACACAGATAGATGCACAGACAGGCACACAGACAGACAACAATTCGCCTTAATATGTTGACAAGAGGGAAGCGTCCTCGTCATCAGGGCAAATGAGGTCATATTACGAACTGTAGACGGCCATTGACTATTTGCCGGTGCTAATGAGAGAGAGAGAGAGAGAGAGAGAGAGAGAGAGAGAGAGAGAGAGAGAGGTGCACTGGTGGACATCTAAACACACACACACACACATTTTCCACCTCGCCTATACTTCAGTTCCAAACACAAACTTTCCGGAGAACAGGAGATTAATTATACATTTTTATTTCATTAATTTATTTATTTATTTATTTATTTTTTCAGGGAACCGATTTGTGTTCAGAGAGAGAGAGAGAGAGAAGGGAAGGAGGGGAAGAAAGAGGGAAGTGACAGTGAAGCGGAGAGGGGAAAGAGGGGTGAGCAAAAGGGAAGGAAAGGAGAAATGGTGAAGGGAGAGGGAGGGAACCAGGAGGGAAGGAATGAGGGGTGGTGGGGAAGGGTGGGGACTTGGCGGGGAAAGATGATTGATGAGAGAGAGAGAGGGAGAGAGAGACGGGGGGGGGACAGGAAGAGGGGAGGCAGAGGGAGAAGGGGAAGCAGAGGGGGAGGGAGGTATGGGAGAAGGGGAGAGAGTGTGGGTAGAGGGTTGGTGCAGGGTGAGGGCAGGGGACGAGAGTGGAGGGGAGAGGAGGAACAGATAGGGGAAGGGGAGGGAGGGGTAGGGGAAATGAGGGGAGACAGAGGAAAAGAGGAGGGAAGGAGGTGGAGCGAGAAGGGAATACAAAGTAAAGACAAGGATAGTAAAGCAGAAGGGAGGGAAGTTAGGGAAGGAAGGGAGGGGAGAGACAGGGGAGGAGAGGGTGTGATGGAGGTAATGGGGGAAGGGGGAAAGCAGGGGGGAAGGAGAGAAGAGGGGGTGGGAAGAAGAGAAGTGTAGGATTAAGGATCATGGGGAAATGGGGAGGGGGGCGGGAGGAAAGAGGGGGAGAGAAAGGGGGAGGGGGGGAAAAGGGGAAAGGTAAAGAAGGAAGTGAAAAGAAAGAAAAGGTGTAGCCAGGGAGGGGAAAAGGGGAAGGGGGAAAGGGAGGGAATGGAGAGAGATGGGAGAGAAGGGGGAGGGAAGGAGAGGGAGAGGGGAAGGCAGAAAGTGATGGAATGGACAGACAGGCGAGGAAACTGGGAGAGAGAGAGAGAGAGAGAGAGAGAGAGAGAGAGAGAGAGAGAGAGAGAGAGAGGGGGGGACAGTAAAGGCAAGAAAATTTAATGAGTCGAAAAGCACATTGTTATTCAGGTACACTATTTCTACCTGCTGAATTATTAATGCTGGCACTATCTAATGAGTTTCCCCTCCACCCTGCACCTCCACCCATTCACCGTGCTCTAATTGCATTTTAAGCTCAAGTGGTTCCAGCCCATATTATGTGCTCAGTGTTCACGGTTCTAGGTTATATGTGGGTTTGCTGTTACAGGTGTGTATACGCTGGTATGTATGTATGTGAGTTCGCTGGTGTGTGTGTGTGTGTGTGTGTGTGTGTGTGTGTGTGTGTGTGTGTGTGTGTGTGTGTGTGTGTGTGTGTGTGTGTGTGTGTGTGCGTGTGTGTGTGTGTGTGTGTGTTTGCTGGTATATGTGTGTGTGTTCGCTGATACAGGTGTTTGCTGTTATGTCTGTGTTCATTGCTATATATATGAGTGTGTTCGCGCTACGTATGTATGTATGTATGTCTGATATCCTGTGCTCAGTGCTATATAACCTGTGTTCAGTGCTACACCAGCAATATGTGTACAGTGCTCAGTTCCAAATACGTGCTCAATTTTTCACAGGTGCTGGGTGCTCAGGCTCCACATAAAGGGATTGGAAACATACCTGAGAGACGTTTCATTTCTGCTCCCTCTACGCAACTTCCTCCCGAATTCCTTAAGATTTCTAGCACAATTACTTTCTTCCCTTAAATGTGTGTTCACTCCCCTAAATCTGTGTTCCTTCCCTTAAATCTGTCCTGTATTCGGTGTTCAGTGCCACGTATATGTGTTCGATGTTCCGTATTATCGTCTGAGGATCGCAAGACAACACTGACAGAAGACGTCATTCATTTTCCTTACCCCCTTTTCGCCTGGTATTTTTTTTCCTTTTTTCTCTCTTTTCTTTTTCTCTCACTATATCTATCTATCTATCTTCTACCCATCTCTATCTCTATCTTTCTATCCATCTTCTATCTACCTATCTCAATCTTTCTATCATCTATCTACCTATCTCTATCACTATCTTTCTACTTAGCTATCTATTTTTTTATTTTCTGCTACCGTCAGACGATGCAATGTAGTACTGGAGTTTTAAAGGTAGTCAGGAAATTGCTATAATATATATCCGTCATCCAATCTTTTTTTTTTTTTTTTTTTTTTTTTTTTTCAGGAGAGTAGGGGTCTGGGGCTAGGGCTATTCATTCCTTACCTTTAAGACGATGGCCAGCACCTGAGTGGAATCTTATCTTCGCAATATACCTCAACCACTTCACAGGTATACCATTTACGGGTCCCACGCGTTTGGAAACCCTTGACCCACTACACCACCAGGCATCATTCGGTTACATGGCTACTATTCAACATGCTAATGGTTTCCTTGGTAACAGGAAATCATTCGGCTTGTTATTTAGTGCTGAACATTTGAAGGCAGCTCAACATCGAGTGAGTGGATGGTGGGCGCTCCGAGTTCTTAAAATTCCTCATCAGAGTAAAAGAAGTTTAAGGAAGAATTGATAAACTTTGCGCTTCAATCTTGCTAACAGAACAAAATTTTATACAGCTGTCCTATAAAACTGATAGATTGCTAAGAGGAGAGGGTATGCTTCTGAACTGCTCCTCTCAATGTCTTCCTCCTACTGCAGCCCGGGCCACTTAGCCGTGTGGGAATTGGATTTTGAGTTCAAGCAGTTCCATACCATTACGTGTGTTCCCTGTTCCGTATTCAGTGCTTCCTGGTATAAGTATCGACGGCACGGGGTTCATTAAAGTAAGGGACACAAGCATCTTCCAAAAGCGTGACGAATACATAGTGGAAAAAATCGAACCTATCTGGAACACGCACTAGTAGAGATGGGGGTTTCACTGTACTTCGCCAGCTGTAAATATTCTTCAGATGGAAATGGGAAGATGCCAGTCAAGGGAAGGGGCAGGGAGGAAGGAGAGAACGTGGAGGAAGGTACAGAGGCGATGAGAGAGACGAATGTTGGATAAAAAAAAAGTAGGAAAGCAGAGAATGAGATAGAATCGGAGTAGGAGGATGAGGAGAGGGGAAGCTGGGAAAAGCACTGACGGACGGGGCTGGGTAAGGGATGCCAACGCGGGGTAGGGTACGGAAGGGCAGGGCATGGCAGGGCAGGGTAGGGTAAGGCAAAGCAGGGCAATCAGAGGAGTAAAAGACAAGGAAGAGCAGGTCAGGGCAAGACAAAAACAGGGAAGGGTAAGAGAGGATAAGGTTAGGCAGGGTAAGGCAGGGCAGAGAAAGGTAGGGTAAGGCAGGACACAGCGAGGCAGGGTAAGGCAGGGCAGGGTGAGGCAGGGCAGAGCGGTGTGAGGCAAGACCAAGGAAGTGAGGGATGGCGCTGACACTGACAAATCTGGGTGTCCGCTCGAGTGGAAAGTTCCTGGTAATTTCGGTGGCTGAGGTGATAAATACTAAGGCAACGGGGTAAGGCAGGGGTTAGGCAGGGGTGAGGCAAGGGTGAGGAAGCGGTGAGGCAGGGATGTGGAAGGGCTGATGCAGGGTATAAGAAAATAATGAGGTAAAGAATGAGGAAGGGGTGAAGCAGAGATGAGGTAGGCGGATGAGGAAGGGGTGAGGCAGGAGATGTGGAAGGGGTGAGGCAGGGATGAGGAAGGGGTGAGGCAGGGGATTAGGAAGGGGTGAAGCATGGGGATGTGAGAGTTGAGGAGGCAGGGGCAGTGTACGAGAAGGGGGATTAGGCAGAAGGAGGGGTGTAAGGCAGGATGATATAAGGAAGGGGCTAGGAAACACTAAGGCAACTGGGGAAGGCAAGGTGTGTGTGTGTGTGTGTGTGTGTGTGTGTGTGTGTGTGTGTGTGTGTGTGTGTGTGTGTGTGTCCGTATGTGTGTGTGTGTGTGAAGGAGAGGGCATGTGCATCCATAAGCGAGCATGTGGGCGTGTGGGCGTATGTGTGTACGTATGTGGGCGTGTGTATGCACAGAACAAACAGAGCAGCCGGTTTCCATCTACATAATTAACCCCTTCAGCCCCAGGACTTCCATCTGTATTGTTCCTGGTGGAGAGAGGGCCTTCACGTGGTGGCACCGATGTAACCAAGCGGCTCCACTACCTCTCTCTCTCTCTCTCTCTCTCTCTCTCTCTCTCTCTCTCTCTCTCTCCGGGGCTAGGCTAATAAGTTCCTTCAGACTAGGATGACCAGTCGTGAATCCCTGAGTAGCATTATATGACCATTAAACCCTAAACAACCCTCACATGCAACCCCTATTTACCACATCCAACTGAGGCGCCTGAACCAACCTGACCACCTGCTCAAAATTCCCAAGTCTCCCTCATATGCCACGAGAGAAAACGGGGTCCCTCCTATTGATCACCTTCCTATGACGTATCAGTGACGTCACACCTACGTCATCACCGACCTGGATTCACCGCCATACGGACGCGTGGCTTGACTTTGACCTTTGCAATGGCCGAAATTCTTAAAAGTTTAGAGGGCGTCTGACTTTTTTTCCCTTAATATTTCTTCCTTAGCGATTTAGTTTTGGATACAGGTTTTTAACATCAGTTTGTACCTATTCTGAGTACGGTGGTAGTTGAGCTGATTTAAATGATACAGAGAAGAAGTCAGGAGTAATCAGCAAAATAAATCGCTTAGGAAGATGTGTTAGGGAGCTTCTTTAACCGATAAGCATACGAACCTGGATGTTAGTTTAAAATGAAATTTTTAAAGAATGGGAAAAAAATAACAGAAGAGAAGTGTAGGAAGCAACCAGCAAAATAAATCGCTTAGGCAGATGTGTTAGGGAGCTTCCTTAACCGACGAGAATACGGATCAAAAAAGAAATATTTTGAGAATGGAAAAAAAAAAAGTTAAGAGGCTCTATAAATGTCTCCTAAAACTCACTCCCCGTTGAATAAAATCGTCTGGCCTTTGGTTCTTTCTTCCTTGCATAAAAAAAAAAAAAAGGGGAGACTACTAGAGTTGTTCCGACCATAAGGGCGTCAAGGGTACCGGTATTAACACCCTCAGACTCCCTTGACCTCACCCCATTTGCAATTGCTGACCTCCAATCGGCTCTGACCTTTGCAATTGGAGAAATGTTGAAAATTTTTTGAACCGTCCGAATTTAAATATTTTTTTGCCCATCCTTATCTATTTTTTAAACCCTGAGTAGATGAAGTGTGTGTGTGTGTGTGTGTGTGTGTGTGTGTGTGTGTGTGTGTGTGTGTGTGTGTGTGTGTGTGTGTGTGTGTGTGTGTGTGTGTGTGTGTGTGTGTGTCACTTCACTGGTATGTATCTGATAATTATTCCACTTTTATATTTTATCTTTCCTCAACATCTTTAGGTGAAAATAATGATGATGACGATGATGATGATGACAGCGATAAAGTTAATGATGATGATGATGATGATGATAATGATGACACTAATACAAATGAAGATAACAATAATGATGATGATAACGATGACAGCGGTAAAGTTAATGATGATGATGATGATGATGATGATGATAATGATGACACGGATAAAAATGAAGATAACAATAGTAATGATGATAACGATGACAGCGATAAAGTTAATGATGCGATAAAGTTAATGATGATGACGATGATGATGATAATGATGACACTGATAAAAATGAAGATAACAATAATGATGATGATAACGATGACAGCGATAAAGTTAAAGATGATGATGATGATGATGATGATGATGATGATGATGATGATGATGATGATGATGACACTAATACAAATGAAGATAACAATAATGATGATGATAACGATGACAGCGATAAAGTTAATGATGATGATGATGATGATTAACCCACATCCGCAGCCAAAAATTAAACGACGACCATCATCACTTTTAATTTCTCGGTCGAATGAGATTGCCTTAAAAATTTTACCAACTTCTGGGTGCGTATTAGTCAAAAGTTAAATGTCTTTTTTGAGTTTTATTTTTGTCCTTATTAAAACGGGCTTAATAGAGTGCGGGAATTTCTGACGCTCGAAAAAATTTATTCAGCTTCATACGGTTTTCTCGCTCATCAAAAGACCAATTAGAGATAAAAAATAAATAAACACAAGAAAAAATAAATACACAAATAAAAGATCAAATTAAACATAAACATCAGTAAATAAACGCTAAGTAGTCTCTCGATTAAGGTGTGACAAGACCAAGGACACTTATGATAACCGCACCCACTCCAAACGTACCCACCACCTCAACACACACCCAAAAGCTGTCCTCTACCTTTGAATACACCCAAGACAAACACCATACACACCCCGGATGGGCACTACACGAACCTCAAATACACTCCAGAAGCTCCACCAATACCCCTCACCCCGCAACACAGACCCCCGGAGGAGTGAAGCTTATAAAACTCTACGGGTACGACTTGCCATGTTTCCTAATTCTAAAAAGGTACAGTGACTCAATGAATGAATGGTACAGGGACACCCACTGGATCTGTCCGCCTCTGTGGGTGTGACAAAAATATATGGTGTGATTCTAACGGTGCTAACGGCGTAAAAGGACTTGTCATCAATTCGGAATGAAGGAGGGGGGCAGAAGAAGAATTAGCAGTTAAATGCCCAACCAAAGTAAACTCCAACGACATTTTAATTCAGGTACATTTAACCCCTAGAACTAGACGACGATTCTTTTATATTTTACTCTTGTTACCATCCCTTCAGATGATGTAACTCAGCTCAAGGGAAGCTCACTGAACTGGAGGGCTTAGAGACTGCCTTCATCAAACCTTTCACAACCTCTTTTCTTAACTGAATGAAATCGTCTGGAAGGAGAAAAATTACAAGAGACGTCCTCGTAGTGAATGTGTTAAGAGCAGCAGCAGATGCAACCCTGGGCTCATCTGAACGTGAACCCGGTGGACTGCAGGCAGAAGAATCCCTATTTCTGATGCCCACAATCCTTCGAGATAGAGAGGGACTTAAGACACATGAACATAACCAGGCAGCTCCACCGACTGGCTATACCAGTGCCACCACAGGAAGGCGACCGTGCGGGATTAGGAGAGCAGCTAAAAATTGCGTTGTGTAAATAAATCAAACATATCTATCTATCTATCTATCTATATATATAATGGCAAAAATAAAAATGCTCCAACAACAAGCATGCAAAAATATGATATATGTGTCAAGAGAATATGGAAATAATTCCTGTAATATACGCCTATGTAAGAGAATGAAAAACGTACCTGCTGGCTTAAATTGATTACAGGGAAATGTAGTGAAATTCATGGAGAGAGAGAAAGAGATGAAAATGTGCAGCAGCAGCATGGAGGGAAAGCAAAAAATTTAATACAAAATAAAAAATGTTGAAAGGAAAATGTGCCATATTTACTTCGAGAGATAGATAGGTAGGTAGATAGATAGATAGATAGATAGATAGATAGATAGATAGATAGAGAGAGAGAGAGAGAGAGAGAGAGAGAGAGAGAGAGAGGCTAAAATTCTGTATAAAGAGAAAAATGTGAAATTAACGTAACTTACCTAAAAGTGCATGTGTGTGTGTGTGTGTGTGTGTGTGTGTGTGTGTGTGTGTGTGTGTGTGTGTGTGTGTGTGTGTGTTCAGAGCGCTGAATCACATATTTGTCTGACTAATCTAACCTCAAATAAAACAAAATGAAATACAAAATTATTAAATAAATGTATACAAATATAAACACACACACACACACACACACACACACACACACACACACACACACACACTGGAAAGCAAAATGACAGCGAGTGATATTAACCCTTTCAATACGATGACGTCTTTCTAAAAATCTGTTCTTTTTTATTTCTAATTTTTCGCTACTGCCTGAAACATTAAAAAAAAATATCTATGGCCAGAGAAACATACCAGGCCTCTCTGATCTTAATATTATCAGCCAGGAGAGGAAACTAAGAAGCACAAGAGGTGAAATTTTACACACGAAGCCTCTTTCAGCTTAGGAATATTACCCAGCAGAGGAATGTGGGACGGAAAACAGGAGAAATATTGGGCGAAATCTCTCCCCGTCCGTACTTCGCCTCCACGCGGAAAATGTACAGGAATATGAAATTATTTTGACTGGATTATTAGATCCTGACCTCTGACCTTGAATTCGGAAATATTTACGTAATTACTGGGTCAATTAAGCTTGCAGTCAGTCTGGTGTGAAATCGGCTTCATCTTTTTTTCTTTTTCGAAATAATTCTTAAAGGGGCACTTTTTTTTTAACGTTTTGAGGTATATGGGAAAGTTTTTATTTTATCTATCTATCTATCTACCTACCTATCTATTTATCTATCTATCTATCGAGCTACATATCAATCTATCTAACAACATAAAAATCACTCTTTAACCATACCAATCACTATCTGCCTATTTAACTATCTACCTGTCTATCTATCTATATATCCATTTACCTATCTATCTATCTATCTATCTAATCTCAAAAGGCCCTCGACAAAAAGTACACACCAGCAAAAGAATAAAAATAAAATAAAACTGATCAATATATAAAAAATTAAGCCTTTATTTATGGCCAGTACACATGAACCCCACCGAAAAAAAAAAAAATATCCAAAAACGGAGGGAAAAAATGTAATAGGCGTATCAGCGAATTTTTTTTTTTTTATGCATGCTATAAAAAAAAGGGCAAAAAAAAAGTGCAAAAACATCGTATAAGAAAAAGCTGGTTGAAAATAAAATGTGGGGATGGGGAAGTGTGTGTGTGTGTGTGTGTGTGTGTGTGTGTGTGTGTGTGTGTGTGTGTGTGTGTGTGTGTGTGTGTGTGTGTGTGTGTGTGTGTGTGTGTGTTTGGGGGGGAGTGTGTGTGGGGCGAATGGTATATGTATGTGTGTTGATGTTTACTTTGGACTCTCTCTCTCTCTCTCTCTCGCCTCCGCCCTGATGGATGTGGTAGGGGAGAGGGAATGCGTGGAGGAAGGACTGCATCCATGCCAAAATGTCACCACATGATGATGATGATGTTAATGATGATGATGATGATTGTGATGATAATGATGATGATGATGGCGATACAGATCCGTACTAATTACTATCACATGATTTAGCTCTCAGAAAATGCCAACGATGACCTGATAAGACTGATGACCCATTCAGTACGATGTCTATTTATTTATCTATTTACCAACCTATCTATCTATCTATCTATCTATCTACTCCTGATGCCTCAAGATAATTTTAATCTGATTATCCCCTCACTCTAACTGCACTTCGTATCATTTTCTATCATTATTTTCACTAACCTGTAATCACTAAAACACACCTGTATTCCACACCTGACCTAAATTACACGTGGTTAATGCATCGAGCCACGAAGGAGTCACTGACCCAAGCTCCATTTATTCCCATGCACGCCTGGTCATGCACACAGCCAGTAAAATACGCGTAGGACTTCATGTTAATTTAAACTACTCTCTCTCTCTCTCTCTCTCTCTCTCTCTCTCTCCCCCTTTCTCTCTCTCTCAGCACAAAATTACGTCACCATACTGAAAAGCGAAATTTATCTAACTGTTCCATATTGTAATCAATGTAATTCATTTTTTTTTCCATCGGCGAGTGGAATAAATGGAATGAGAAACTAACTTGGAGAGCCGATGTGAGGGGGGTGGTGGGGGAAAAGAGAGGGTGATGAGATGGAGTGGTGTGGTGGAGAGGTATGAGAGAGTGGGGATGCCAGTCGGAGAGAGGGTTGCCAGATGATGGAGGTCTGAGGACAGGGTGACGTGGAGGCGATTTACGGGATTAAGGCGTCTGGCTACAAAAATATATGTTGATAGATAGACAAATAGATGGATAGATAGAAAGATACAGATAAATAGATAGATAGGTAGAAAGAGATAGATATATACTGACTGATTGATTGATAGACAAACACCACTAACCCTCCACTTGTACAACTCTTTCCAACCACACAACCATACTCCCTCCAACCACACACCATCACACAACCATACACCAACCACACACCCTCGAACCGTCCACATCTCTCTCTTTACCTACCAATTATAAAACCTTCCAACCACACACCTACACACCCTGAAACCGTAAAACCATACACCTTGCAACCACACAACCATACACTCTGCACACGATGTAACCCTTCGGAGACCCTCTTTCTTCCATACCTCTCTCCACCCTCCAACCACACAACCATACACCCTCAACCACACAACTATACACCCTCAACCACGCAAACATACCCTCAACCACACAACCATACACCCTCAACTACACAACCATACACCCTCAACCACGCAAACATACCCTCAACCACACAACCATACACCCTCAACCATAAAGCCATACACCCTCAACCACACAACCACACACCCTCAACCACACAACCATTCACCCTCAACCACACACCCTCAACCAAACAACCACACACCCTCAACCACACAACCATTCACCCTCAACCACACAACCATACACCCTCAACCACACAACCACACACCCTCAACCACACAACCATACACCCTCAACCACACAATCACACACCCTCAACCACACAACCATATACCTTCAACCACACAACCACACACCCTCAACCACACAACCATACACCCTCAACCACACAACCATACACCCTCAACCACACAACCACACACCCTCAACCATCCAGTGTGGCACCAGCTGTCATGTCGACCCCACAGGCTAATAAATCAGGGTTCTGTGTCATTACCCATTTTTTCCCCTCCGTCCCTGTCCTCATTTCCCCTCACTTCCCTCCTTCCCTCACTTCCCCTCTCACCACAGAGCTTTAGAGATAGGGTGGTCCATATATTGCGCCACTCTAGCTTGCGTGTTGAGGGGACGGCTTGTTACTGTGTCATTTTTTTACCTTTTTCCCCCTCCGCCTTGTTCTCATTTCCCTCACTTCCCTCGCTCACTTCCCCTCTCACCATAGCGATTTAAATAGATAGGGTAGTCCAAATATTGCACACTTCTATCTTCAACTCTGTGTTTCGTGGACCTCTTTGTGTCACTCTCCACCTCACGTCTCTCTCTCTCTCTCTCTCTCTCTCTCTCTCTCCTTTCGTCTGGTTCCATCATTATCTCCCTCCTCGTCTTCCTCCTTCCCCTCCTTCTCTTCCTTCCCCTCCTCATCCTCCTTCCCCTCCTCATCCTCCTTCCCCTCCTCATCCTCCTCCTCCCTTTCCTCATCCTTTCGCCTGGCTCCATCATTATCGTCCTCCTCCTCTTCCTCCTTCCCCTCCTCCTCGTCCTCCTCTCGTCACTCTCTCAGAACTCCTCTACTTAGGCACTATTGTACTTTTTCTCGGCTCTATTTCTCTTTTTCAGTTGATTTTCTCTTGTTATACTTCTCATATTACCCCGTCTCTCTCTCTCTCTCTCTCTCTCTCTCTCTCTCTCTCTCTCACCAGCTCAGTTATATCCCATCATTCTTCATTCCTTCAGTCTTTAAGGGTTCAGCTTCTTCCTTACTGAGTTCTTAGTTCAGTTTCTCCCATACATTGTTTTTTCTTCTCTTTCTGTCCCCTCTTCTTCTATATTTTCTCTGCACCATCTCTAATATATTCTTAATCTAATCTCCAAGTTGATCTCATACTTCTTGATTCTTGCGTACATTCTTCTTTTCTTATAATAAATCGTCTTTAGTCAGCAAGAAGGAAATTAAAAAAAAAAGCTTAATGATGGTGGTAGCTGCAAAAATAAATAAATAAATATATAATTCTTCGTGGTAGAGGGAATCACATTGTCTGTCTCCCGTACTGAGTGCCATCGGAGGTTACGTAGCACTACATCCTAAGCGAATTAGTTTGGGTATTATACCCTAGCATTCACCTACACGTTAATTACATCGCTTTGATATCAAAAAGGTCCGCATCAATAACTTACAAAAGGGTGCTGAGGTGCAATATACAGAATAATTCGCTAACAGACATGCGTTACGGGGTCTCCACAACTACTCACAATTATCACCCTTTGAGGAAATCGTGGCCTTAGTAATTAACTCACCCTTTACCTGCAACCACACCTGAGCTGAATAAAATCGTCTGGAGGTAGTAAGGAGTAAGGGGGAGATTGTGCCTGACGGTCCTAAGTCTTAAAGCTGACCACTGACCCTCTTCACACACACACACACACACACACACACACACACAAACACACACACACACACACACACTCAAAAAAAAAAAAACTTCCCCCACCCCCCCACACACACCAACAATCCTCCCTCTCTCTCTCTCTCTCTCTCTCTCTCGTGCCGTAGCGTCATTTGTTCAGCCAGTGTGAGAGGCTGTCTGGAGTACCACTACCTCACATACCAGGCAGCTTAACACTATGGCCTGAGAGAGAGAGAGAGAGAGAGAGAGAGAGAGAGAGAGAGAGAGAGAGAATAAACAGGGAGATGAAGATACTGACCAAAAATCAAACCACCAAAGTTTTTACGCCTCTCCCCCCAAAAATTCGGCTTTCCTTCATTTGCAAATAAAATAAATAAATGAATAAATATAATAAATACAAAATAAAGAGGCAATGAAACACCTCCAAATAACTACAACAGAATAAAAATAGACAAAATTATAACAACCAATTTTTTACCTTCTCTCTCTCTCTCTCTCTACCTCCCACGAACCAACCTTCCTTTACCAAAAAAAAAGAAAAGAAAAAAGAAAAAAAACACCCGCCCACCAGAAGCCCCCCAAACCCGGCCCAAAACAAGCAAAATACGGGATTGAAATTTCTGGGGGGGGAGGGGGGCCAGGGTGGAAACGAAATCATGCCTAAATTAATGGAGAAATAAGGCTGGGATTACCTTGGCCCCCCGTGGGAACCGCAGAGAGATTGAGCAGAAGTGAGCAAGAGAAGCGGGGGACGTTGTGGAGGGAGGGAGGGAGGGAGGGAAGAGAGGGAGGAGGGTGGGAGCGAGGGAGGGAGGAAGGTGGGAAAGGGGGGAGGAGGAGGGAGGTGGGAGAGGGAGGGAGGAAGGTGGGAAAGAGGGAAGGGGGGTAAAAGAGCAAGGAAGGTGGGAGGGAGGAAGGAGGGAGGTAGGTGGGGAAGATGGGAGGAGGAGGAAGGTAAAAGATGGAGGAAGGTGGGAAAAAGGGAAGGAAGATGGAGGTAAAAGAGGGAGAAAAGTGGGAGAGAGGAAAGGAGGACGGAGGTAAAAAAGGGAGGAAGGTGGGAGAGAGGGAAGAAGCAGGGAGGAAGATGGGAGGGAGGAAGGTGGAGGATAAAAGAGGGAGGAAGGTAGGGAAAGAGGAAGGGAGGAGAGAAGTAAAAGAGGGAGGAAGATGGGAGAGAAAGAAGAAAATAATAGAGGAGAGAGAGTGTTGATGGAAAGGAAGGGGGAAGAGGGACGGGAAAAGACAGAAAGAGAGGAAGGGAACGAAAGGAAAGGGTGAAGGAGATAAGTCGATAAGGAAAGGAAGATGAGGCACAAGGACGAGAGCAAAAAATAAAGGGGGTGATGATGAAGGTAAGTTGGTAGGTAGGTAGGTAGGTAGGTAGGTAGGTAGGTAGGTAGGTTGGCTGGCAAACAGGAGGGGACATAAATAAGTGGGTAGGTAGGTAGGTAGGTAAGTAAATAGGTTGGTATGTAGATGGCGAAAGGTGTAATGAGGAGAAAGCTTTGTAATGGAGAACAGTGAAGGAAGCAAGAAGGCCAGACGTGTTGGGAAAGGAGATAGGAAGGGAAAGGCGGAAGTAAGCGAGGGACTGAGGAGGAAGGGAAAGAAGGGAGGAGGGGTGGTAAAGAAGGGAGGAAAGTGGTAAAGATGGGAGGAGGAAGGGAGAAAGGAGGGTGGGTAAGAGGGAGAGGAAAGGTCGTTTGTGTAGGGGAGCGAGAGAGAGTGAGAGAGAGAGAGAGAGGGAGAAAAGGGGGGTGGAGACAGTGGGGGTGTAGTGTGAGGGAGGGAAGGGTGAACTGAATATATGCATGAGGGTAGAGAAGGGAAAGGAATGAACGTGGGATGGGGATAGGCAGGTAGAGGGATGGGAAACAGGGAAGGGGTGAATGAAGAGGCCAAATGGATGGGTGATGAATGGGGGCAAGGGATGGGTAAAAGAAAAGAAGGGGAAAGGGAAATGGGTGAATGAAATGGTGCATGGAACAATGAGTGATAAATGGGAGAATGGATAGGGGGAGAGATGGATGGGAAGGATGAATAGAAAGGATGTGTGTGTGTGTGTGTGTGTGTGTGTGTGTGTGTGTGTGTGTGTGTGTGTGTGTGTGTGTGTGTGTGTGTGTGTGTGTGTGTGTGTGTGTGTGTGTGTGTGTGTGTGTGTGTTAGATGAAACGGGATAGGATGGAAAGATGAGCTGGGACTGGATGGGAGGATAGAAAACAGGAGAAGAAAAAGATATTAATGGGAAGAGAGGACGAATAAAACAGGAAGGATGTGGATACAGTACGTGATAAATGATGATAAACGAAAACAGTGAGTGAAAAATAACGATAAATGAATGAAGAATATTGAAATACAAGTCCAATCTTAACTCCTTTTAACTCAACGACTTTCATTATTTTCATTATTATTATTATTATTATTATTATTATTACTACTACTACTATTACTCCTATTACCAGACGATTTTATTCCAGCTTATAGTAGACCTCTTGATAGTGGTATGCATTAACCCCTTCAATATGAGAGAGAGAGAGAGAGAGAGAGAGAGAGAGAACGTGGGAAAGTGGGCAGGCTACGTGGAGTGTGTACTGTAGTAAGTGGCCGTGAAAGTGGTTTAGAAGCGAGGTGTCACGGGGTTTTTATATTATCACGGTAATTTTGATATATAAATGGTTAAATATTATTTAAATTGATAATAATATTCAATAATATTGAAGAGCAGAGACAATGGTTGTCTTGCTACATCAAGCAACGATTACTTTACGTTGGCTTAGCACGATTCTCTGAGAACGAGAATTTATAAACTTCCTCAACAGTACACAGCAGAGACTAATTACTCACAATTGCTGACTTACTGTACTGTTAGCCTCTGGAGAAAGTTACATCACCCCTGACAATAAATAACTAATACTAATAATAATAACATCAGGTTCTTGCTGATGCATTAACTCCTGGCACAACGGATTTTAAGTTAATACAAGACTGGTCTAAGTACCAGTTATGAAAGCAAACGTTTATGCAAGCTAGGAGTTGTATGGAAAATAAGCTTAATTATGGAGAAATGAAACAAGATTTTTACTCTACATTAAGCTCAAGAAATAGAACTGTTAAATTTATTAATTACAAAAATAAATTTAACATTACATTTCAAATCAAATCAATGAGACGCACTCGCTCACTCACACAGAAGCTAAATACTTACGCCTAGGAAAAACACCTTAACTAAGCTCTAAAACTACAAAATACACAAAAGAAATACCAGTCGATGAATACTATGTATCACCACTAAGGTGGGAGTACTGGGATTAACTGTACTAATGGAGCTTGGGGTGCTAGCTGACCTCTCCACTTCTGAGCACAAACCCTTTCTCCGTCACAGCAAACACAAGACTGAATTCAAATAATGCCTAAGCAGGACGCACAGGCCACCGGAAGAAGGCGTGGCTAACGGTTGAATGAGCAGGGGCGAACAATAAAAAACAATAGTATCGCTCAGTCGCGCACTTAGTGACGTGCATCAAATCGGTCACCCCTGAAAATGGTGACGAATTATTTGAAAAGTATACCCCTGAAATGGAGAGAGAAACGGTTAACTGAGCGATACACAGTGAGTTTTCCACTAATAGTTCGTGGCTTCTCACAAAAGGAAATGTCGAATTGATTCGTGACATTACGCCCCATGAAAATTAAATCTTTCTTCCTTCAGAAGAATGATTTCAATATACATACATATAAATCCTAACTCAGTCACACAAGATTCACACTGTGGTGTGTGTGCTATCCTGCTACAGGAGAAAGTCGCAGTCGTCAGTGAGCGGAAAAACCTCGTATTTACGTTAATAGAAGCAAGCTTGAGGGAAAAACTCCGTGACGACGGTGAAAATCCTGTACTCAGGTCAAACTGAGCGAAAATTCGCTACATTTACACTGACAACTAATTGTTGTGTAGCGTGGTGTATGTAATACACGGTGTAGGTGTGACAGTTGTAGTGTAACTGTACCTACGTGTAAAATGACACAGTAAATAATATGGCGACGACGAAGGCAGAGGAGAAGAGGCGGCAGCATGCGGCAGACGATCAGCTGGCCCGCACAGCAAAACTGCTACACCCATTGCTGAACCTGCAAAACCAATTAAGGTGGAGCATCAAAAGTGTCAATGAGACAAAATTTTAATATGTTACAATTACTCTCTCTGGCTAGCAGTCAGTACATGCTATGAAAAGTACACTCGAGGTCGCCATTAATTATAGCACACGATTATGGTCGGCAAGTTGAGAATCCCTGTGCAAACTCGGGTCTTCCATAGCCTCGAACCACACACGGGTCCTCAACCTGTGCCTTAACCTACAGTACTTATATTAATATCGGAGAGCTGAGAAACCTTGTGCAAACTTGGGTCTTCCATAGCCTCAAGTCGCCTCTGCAGAGTTCTCACTTCCCCCTTAACCTACAGTACTTATATTAGTATCGGGGAGCTGAGAATCCTTGTGCAAACTTGGGTCTTCCATAGCCTCAAGTCGCCTCTGCAGAGTTCTCTCTCGAACTTCCCCCTTAACCTACAATACAATACTTATATTAGTACCGGGAAGCTGAGAATCCTTGTGCAAACTTGGGTCTTCCATAGCCTCAAGTCGCCACTGCGGAGTTCTCTCTCGAACTTCCCCCTTAACCTACAGTACTTTTATTAGTACCGGGAAGCTGAGAATCCTTATGCAAACTTGGGTCTTCCATAGCCTCAAGTCGCCACTGCGGAGTTCTCTCTCGAACTTCCCCCTTAACCTACAGTACTTCTATTAGTACTGGGAAGCTGAGAATCCTTATGCAAACTTGGGTCTTCCATAGCCTCAAGTCGCCACTGCGGAGTTCTCTCTCGAACTTCCCCCTTAACCTACAGTACTTCTATTAGTACCAGGAAGCTGAGAATCCTTATGCAAACTTGGGTCTTCCATAGCCTCAAGTTGCCACTGCGGAGTTCTCTCTCGAACTTCCCCCTTAACCTACAGTACTTATATTAGTATCGGGGAGCTGAGAATCCTTATGCAAACTTGGGTCTTCCATAGCCTCAAGTCGCCTCTCAACTTCCCCCTTAACTTAAGGTACATAATATGCATGTACAGGCCCTGGACATACTGTGTCCTGTGGGGCCCATGGGCGAGACGTCAGGTCTGAACCCACTTCACCACTACCCTGTCTCTCAACTGACTCAGAGATTACAGGTGTAGTTACAAATGGCACAGGAAGGGCATGTCCCTGATTAGTGGTGATACTTTGGCACACACTGCAAGAACGGACAAAACTATCTATGTCCCGTCCCATCCCTGGCCAGAAAAAGTCAGCTCGGATACGGCCCTGGGTCTTCCTTTTGCCCATGTGACCTCCTGAGACTGAACAATGACCCCATTGTAACACTGCTAGGCGGTACTTGGCGGGAACGACAAACTGCAGTCGAACCTCGCCCTCGGGTGTTCGTGACTCACGGTAGAGCCGTCCTTGTTTGCGAAGGAACTTGGCTCGACCTCCCCGTGAATACTTAATCACTCGACCCTTTTGTTTATTCCGCACGGCAGCAAGTGTCAGGTCAGAATGTTGTTCTTGTACAACAAGTTGACTGCACATCAGATCTTGCGGCGATTCAATGATCACTGGGGTGACACAATCTGGAGCCTCAGTCATGGCTCGTGTCACCGCAGCAGCCGAAGTCTGAGTAGCGCCATCGGAGCAACTATCCTTGACTCCATTAATATTGCCTACTATTAAGTCAAATAGAGGCTCTGGCATGACAACTGCAAGTGTCATACCAGTATAAAATGGAGATGCCACCTGGATACATGCCTCAGGGAACAATCTCACTGATCCATCAATAAGCTTTGCATGGATCTGTCGACCTGTATACTGCTCAGGCCGAACTAAACTCTGCTTAACAGAGCAACCTGAGGAACCATTGTCTCTCAGGACCTTCACAGGAATGTCTCCCACAAACCCTGGCTGAACAAGGAAGGTACTGTCACCTGTGGGAGGGCCTGTGGAGGAAGCAGCTAGCCACTCATGAGGCTGCTGAATTGATGTGGCAAACATTGTGCCTTGAGGGTTATATTGGGAAGATGGAACATTGGCCATCTGTGGAGGGGGGTTCACTGTCACTGTGGGACTAGTGAACTGTGGGGAAGTACCCACACTGGTAAGGACGTGACCACCAGGCTGCTGCTGAGGAATGAAGGCTGCATTCGCTTCCTGCCTCTTTTGAGTTGGTGGTGAAAAACTTTGTCCCGTCGGTCGGTTGCGTGGCTGATACTGCTGCTGGTTAGGGTACTTGTTGTACCTCTTCCACTCAGGTTTCTGAGTGTTTTGCCCCTGGTCCTTCCACTGCGGTTTTGGACCTGGACCATTACTCTGAGAACGGCCTTGGTGCTGGGATTCAGTCTGAGACGGCTTCCCAGACTTGGCAGTATCTTTTCTGCTCCAGGTGTTTTGCTTACGAGCTTGATACCCGTATGCAGTAAAGAATGCGTCAGCCTTCTGCCATTTGGCTGGCATCTTTCACCTGGCAGATCTTAAGCTGTGCTATGAGCTCAGCAGGCCACGACCTCTCTAGCTGTGTACGCAGCATAAGGTCAATTATCCCTCACGCGTGGAAGGAGTTTCATCTTTCTCCATCCACTCATTTAAGTAAGCTGTGAGACGATCAAGGAACTGAACAGCTGTCTCCTTGTCTTGGAGACGAGCTCGCATGAACTGAACTTTGGCGTCGTCTACTGTGAGACCATACGCCTTAATGAGTGCAGCTTTCATCATCTCATATGTGAGATTGTCTCCACGAATTCTGTGGAGAATATCGAGGGCAGGGCCCTCAAATAAACTAAGAAATTGGATCCGCTTAGCTGCCTCATCCAGTTGATACATGTCTGCCATGTCCTCAAAACGAGCTATGTACGGCTCGATTCGCTCGCTTTCCTTGTATGAAGGAAGCTTGATGCGTGGGGTCGCCAGGACATGTGCAGGGAGAACGCTCGTGGAGCTTTGACCAACTGCACCAGACGTGTCTGAAGCCAAGGAATCTCGCTTGAGCTTCAGCACTTCAAGTTCATGTTCTCGTTCTCGCTCGCGTTGTTCACGCTCGTATTCGCGCTGTTCTCGCTCTTTTTCTAACTCGAGCTCGCGTTGTTTCTGCTCGTGTTCGCGCTGTTCTCGCTCGTATTCGCGCTGTTCTCGCTCGTATTCGCGCTGAATCTTACGCTCTTCACGGGCATCATTCTCGCGCTGCTGCTCCTGATTATGCCGTGAGAGTATATACTCTTTAATTTCGGTTGGGTCCGAAAGACCCATTTCTTTGGCTTCCTGTAAAAATACAGTAGTAGCCATTTCGCTAATTTATTAAGCAAACCGAAATTGAGTACTGACTGCTTAGCGACGAATACTAATAAACAAAAGTAAAGAGTACAGACACAAGCTAGTGGTGACCAGTCTTATCCAGTTAACTGGCAAAGAATAAATAAAAAATGTAAATGACTGGGAAGACTCAATAATAAACACAATGGGTACGCCGACTTCCCAGGAGCGAATAAAATCGTCTGGCGTTACCAAGAATAAACTAGAGTTAAGTATTCTATTGATTAATAAAGCAAAATTCACTTGCTAAATTAAGGGTAAACACCAGTAAGCTTGTGCCTATAAACTTTAATGATAAATACCTAAATATGAATGAGTGAGCACTATCTCGTGAATAGCTTTATAGCTAGGAGTTAATATCCTGGAATGAGGTCGCCAATTGTCACGGGGTTTTTATATTATCACGGTAATTTTGATATATAAATGGTTAAATATTATTTAAATTGATAATAATATTCAATAATATTGAAGAGCAGAGACAATGGTTGTCTTGCTACATCAAGCAACGATTACTTTACGTTGGCTTAGCACGATTCTCTGAGAACGAGAATTTATAAACTTCCTCAACAGTACACAGCAGAGACTAATTACTCACAATTGCTGACTTACTGTACTGTTAGCCTCTGGAGAAAGTTACATCACCCCTGACAATAAATAACTAATACTAATAATAATAACATCAGGTTCTTGCTGATGCATTAACTCCTGGCACAACGGATTTTAAGTTAATACAAGACTGGTCTAAGTACCAGTTATGAAAGCAAACGTTTATGCAAGCTAGGAGCTGTATGGAAAATAAGCTTAATTATGGAGAAATGAAACAAGATTTTTACTCTACATTAAGCTCAAGAAATAGAACTGTTAAATTTATTAATTACAAAAATAAATTTAACATTACATTTCAAATCAAATCAATGAGACGCACTCGCTCACTCACACAGAAGCTAAATACTTACGCCTAGGAAAAACACCTTAACTAAGCTCTTAAAACTACAAAATACACAAAAGAAATACCAGTCGATGAATACTATGTATCACCACTAAGGTGGGAGTACTGGGATTAACTGTACTAATGGAGCTTGGGGTGCTAGCTGACCTCTCCACTTCTGAGCACAAACCCTTTCTCCGTCACAGCAAACACAAGACTGAATTCAAATAATGCCTAAGCAGGACGCACAGGCCACCGGAAGAAGGCGTGGCTAACGGTTGAATGAGCAGGGGCGAACAATAAAAAACAATAGTATCGCTCAGTCGCGCACTTAGTGACGTGCATCAAATCGGTCACCCCTGAAAATGGTGACGAATTATTTGAAAAGTATACCCCGAAATGGAGAGAGAAACGGTTAACTGAGCGATACACAGTGAGTTTTCCACTAATAGTTCGTGGCTTCTCACAAAAAGGAAATGTCGCGAATTGATTCGTGACACGAGGGTACTTGAGGAATGAAAGCTTTGTGTGTGTGTGTGTGTGTGTGTGTGTGTGTGTGTGTGTGTGTGTGTGTGTGTGTGTGTGTGTGTGTGTGTGTGTATGCGTGAATATTTTAAATCATGCTTTTGAATCTTAGTAAATACCCCTCTTAATTCTCCCCAATCTTCCTTTCTCCCTCTTTCCCCATTCCTATTTTTCTCTTCCTCTCCCCAGTTTTTCACAGCTTTGTCTCCTACCCTCCTCAGCATTACCTATTACCAACTCATTTTCTTTTCACACTCTTCTCATTTTCCCCTCTTTCTATCCCTTGCATTTCTCTCTCCAACCTCATTATTTTAACAACACTGTCTCTTACCCTCCCCATCGTTCTCTCCCCCTTCCCTCCCCACGCGCAATAAACTCCCTTCCCACCCTTCCTTTCCTCCCCATCCTCATTCCTTTTCTGCCCTCGTCAATCTTAATTATTACCTGTCCATCACCTTTATTCCTTCGCCTTCCCAATCACCTTCCTCCCCTCTTTCCTGCCTCCCCATCTTCCCCTTTCTTAACTCGCAACAACCTCAACTCCCCAACCTTCTCCCCACCACATCATCTCTTCCCTTGCTCCCCAGTTTCTTCCCCAGACTTGCTTCCCTATCCTCCACAACCCCTCCCCATCTTTCATATCCTCTTTTCTCCACTCTGCCACCCCCTCCTCATCTTTCCTACGTTCTCCACACCTTATCCCTCATCCCTACCTTCTCGATCTCCTCCCCATCTTCCCTACCCCTCCTCATATTCCCTCTCTCTCCACAACCTCCCTATCTTTCTCCCCTCCTCTCCCCCTCCCATCTCTCCTCCCCTTCCCACCCCTCTTCCCCTCTGATGTTGAAATTGGATTCAGTGATCTTTTTTTGGCCAGAGACGCGACGGTTCCCAGGTCTGTCCTCATCCCACACATCACCAAAGCACAGCACAGCACAGCACAGCACAGCACGCAACTCCACACCATATCTCACCATACCACACCATAGCACACAGCACCCCATCTTATCATACCACACCACACCATAGCAGAGAACACCACACCACTCTACAATACAGTGCAGCACATCACATCTCACAACACCACAAATCTCCACACCACACAACACCACACTATACCCCGTCTCAGCACACCACACCACATCTCACCACACAAAACAATACGACACGACAACACACCACAGGACAAAATACAAATATAGTAATGTGCCATCTCTCTCTCTCTCTCTCTCTCTCTCTCTCTCTATGTGTAAATCAAGGTGCACGCCTGAATTTATCACCATTATATCAGAATTAGCGCTTCCTCTCGCATATTTCACTACCCGCTACCCTGATTTAGCGTCCCTCGGGCTGTGTTGGTAGATAGATAGATAAACAGAGAGATAGACAGATGGATTGAAAGACAGACAGAGATAGAGATAGAAACAGCCAAATATAGATAGATACAGGTATACAGATAGATAAAAAGGAAGGTAAGCAGGCAGAGAGAACTAAAATGAAACAGATAGGAATATTGATGGAGGCAAACAAATAGATAGATTAGCAAGTAAGGAGATAGATAAACAGACAGACGGATGCCTAAGTAGATAGAAAATAAGGTAGAAAGACAGATAAATAGCCCCAGAACAGGACAGGTCAGCCAAGGTGGGAAAGATCAGGTTGGGTCACACCAGGGGAAGCCAGGTCAATACAAATTACGTCATGTCATGCCCAATCAGATGAAAAACAGGACAGGTGGGACAGGCGTGTATAGCTCAGGTCACCGGGACAAACCAGGTAACAGTAAAACAGGAGAGGTGAGGTAAGGGGAGGTGGTGAGGTAAGGTGAGGCGAGGTGATGTGAGGTGAGCTAAGGTGAGGTGAGATGAGATGAGATGAGATTTGATGAGGTGAGATGAGGTGAGGTGAGGTGAGTTAAGGTGTGATGAGTTGAGATGAGGTGAGCTGAAGTAAGGCGAGGTGATATGATGTGATGTGAGGTGAGGTGAGGTGATATGAGGTGAGGTGAGGTCGTACATTACCTGGCGTGGAGCGATATATAGCGCCGTAACTCCCAACAGGCCAGTGTGTCAATACTGAGAGAGAGAGAGAGAGAGAGAGAGAGAGAGAGAGAGAGAGAGAGAGAGAATAATAACGTAGTAATAATGAGGATAAATGAGAGGAGAATGCATGGGTTAAGTAATAAATATGTGCGTAATATTTCAGTGATAATTTGATAATGTCTGCTTTATTTAAGAGTAGAAAATAAACCTTGGATAGTATGAAGATAACGATAATAATAATAATAATAATAATAATAATAATAATAATAATAATAATAATAATAACAATAATAATAATAATAATATGATGATGATGATGATGATGATGATGAAATAACAATAAACTAATAATAATCATCATCATCATCATCATCATCATCATAATAATAATAATAATAATAATAATAATAATAAGACCCCCATAGAAATAGCTACCCTACAGAAAACGGGATGTTATTACTAAACCATGAATCAAAACACATACTTTCGTGTTTATTCGACTTAAAAAAACGCAGATAAAAAATAAATAACATACTTTCGTGCTTCCTCGACCGTAAAATTCCAAATACATATTCATGGAAATATATATAAGGCAGTTTTGTCGAAAGTGGCATAAACAAGATGACGTGGAAGAGGCAAATCCAGATGAGGGCGGAAGGGGGGATGGAGGGGGCAAGGGGATGGGGGTGATGGGGGACTGAAGGATGGGGGTGCTGGTGGGGGGGCAAGCTGCTTACAGAATCTCCAACCATACTCCGCACATCAAGATTTCAGTGTCGTTGAAAGTCGTTTTGCAAGACACATAGACGTTTTAGCCTCTTTTTATTTATTTATTTTTTTTAAGAAGGGGAGGGTTAACATGGATGGCTAGCTTATTCATCTTAACTATACTCCTTCCACTTCTATACTCCTTTCACTTCTACTTGGCCCAGTACTGCCATCTCTCCATCCTGAACGCTGACTTAGGCCAACACATTAACACTAGAATATCATGCATACTTCCTTCCCTTTCACTATACTCTTTTCACTCTAACTTGGCCTAAAATTCCTCTCTAAAATCTCACAGACTCCCTCACCACCACCATCATCATCATCATCATCATCATCATCATTATAATATCACAGACACCATCATCACATCCTTAAACTCACTTTCACTCCTCATTCTCATTATATTCACCCATCATCATTATCGTTATCACACTGTCCTCACACTCATCATTCTTCCTCATATTCACCTATCATCATCATCATCACACTATGCCCACGCTCATCACACTTCCTCATATTCACCTATTATTATCATCATCACACTATGTTCACGCTCATCACTTTCTTCCTCATATTCACCTCTCATCATCACCATCATCATCCCTAAATGCTCCTTCACTTCTCACTCTCATCATATTCACCCATCATCATAATCATCATCACACTATCCTCACCCTCATCACTCTCTTCCTCCTCCTCCTCCTCCTCTTCCTCATATTCACTTATCACAATCATCATCATCATCATCACAAGATCTCACCCTCTCAAGCCAGCCTGGTAATGCATCACTCAATATTGAAATTCTTAAAGTGTCAAGAGTCTGCGCTGCATCTTTGGCTTCTCTGCCTTCATGTCTGCTTTTTCCTTTTATTTTTTCTATATTTCTGCTTCATTTCTCATTTCCCCCCATTGTTTTTACCGTTTCTCTGCTTTTTCCCCTTTCTGCTTACTGAGCCACTGCTGATTTCCTTTTCTGCTTACTGATTATCTGCTTATTTTCCCCTTTCTGCTTACTGTTTTTCTGTTTTTCCCTTTTCTTTTTACTGTTTCTCTGCTTTCCCCCCTTTCTGCTTACTGTTTTTCTGCTTTCCCCCCTTTCTGCTTACCGTTTCTCTGCTTTTTCCCCTTTCTGCTTACCGTTTCTCTGCTTTATTCCCCTTTCTGCTTAATGTTTCTCTGCTTATTTCCACTTTCTGCTTACTGTTTCTCTGCTTATTTCCACTTTCTGCTTACTGTTTCTCTGCTTTCCTCCCCTTTCTGCTTACTGTTTCTCTGCTTATTTCCACTTTCCGCTTACTGTTTATCCACTTTTTTCCTCTTTCTGCTTACTGCTTCCGTTTTTCCCCTTTCTACTAACTGCTTTTCTGCCTTTTCTCCTTTTCTTTTTATTATTTATCTGCTTTTCTTCTTTATTTTTCGTTGCTTTCTTTCCGTTTTTATTATTCCCCTTTTTTATTAATATGTTTTCCTGCTCCCTTTTCCCTCCTTTTCCCTTTATTTTTTACATTCATCCCAATTCTTTCTTCCCTTCTCTTCTTTATTTTTCTTGGCTCCCCTTTTGTCTTTAGTTCCCCTTCTTTTACTACAATATTTCCTTGCTACCTCTTTTCCTCTTCCCTTTATTTCTTGTTATTCATCTTCTTTCTTCCCTTTACCTTCGTTATTAATATTTCTGCTCCTTTACTCCTTCCTTATTACCACTCTCCTACCTCCTTTTCTTCACCCCTTCAACCCGACGACCTATTTCACGTTACCCTTGGCATCCCCAGACGACCCACCTGAAGTACCCCCCCCCTCCTTCAGGAATTCGCTATAAAATTAGTATGCACTGCGCCATAATGCTCTCGCTCACACTGAATGAAACCCCGCCAATATGAGGCCAGGGTGAGGTATGGACACACTCTATTGAAAAAAGAAAGGGAAAAAAAACACGAAAAAATAAGAAACATCAAAAAGCATATAAGAATCGTAAGGTGTGTGTGTGTGTGTGTGTGTGTGTGTGTGTGTGTGTGTGTGTGTGTGTGTGTGTGTGTGTGTGTGTGTGTGTGTGTGTGTGAGAGAGAGAGAGAGAGAGAGAGAGAGAAATACATGCATCCAAGAATCTCATTACGAAGTCTAATAAAGATAAATAAAATAAATATTAAAAAATCCACGAATCATTAAACTCTGAAGGCTGCCATCTCTCTCTCTCTCTCTCTCTCTCTCTCTCTCTCTCTCTCTCTCTCTCTCTCTCCTCACCCTGTTCCTTTCCTCCTCTTTCTCTCCTTCCTTATGTATCTTTCTATCATTTTCCTTACGCCTTTCCTGCCATCCATCCATTTCTTTTTTCATCAGATCCATTTACCCTTCATTCTCTCCATCCTTCCCTTTTTTTCACTCTCTCTTTCCCTTACCTTCCTTCCCTCTCTTCCAGTCTCTCGCGCCCCTCTTCACTCCTCTCATTCTTACCTTCCTTCCCTTTCTTCCTCTCCTTCCCTCCTCTTCCTGTCGTTCTCTCCCTTCTTCACTTCACCTGTCCTTCCTTCGTCTCTTTCCTTCCTCTTCCTGTCTTTCTCTTCTTCAATTCATCTCTGTCCTTTCTTCCCCTCATATCCCTCTTCATCCTTCGCCTCCTCCATCTTTGTATCCCTCATTCCCTTTCATCCTTCGCCTCCTCCATCTTTGTATCCCTCATTCCCTTTCATCCTTCCCTTCTTTCTCTCCTTCCTTCCCGCCTTCCTCCTCCTCACTTTTTAACGCGAGGAAGATGGAAATATTACGAAAATTAAATTGTGTGCAAGCGAGGCAAGGGGAGGGAGAAGGGGAGGGGAGGGAGTGAAGCGGAGAAGGAGAGGAGGGAAGGAAGGGGGAAGAGTGGAGAGGAGGGAAGGAAGGGGGAAGAGTGGAGAGAGAGGAGAAGGGGAGGAGAGGAGGGAAGGGAGGGGGAAGAATGGAGAGAGAGGGGAAGGCAAGGAGAGAAGGGAGAGAGGAAGGAAGGGAGGAAGAAAGTGGGGAGAAAGGGGAAGGGAAGGAGCGAAGGGAGAGAAGAAGGAAGGAAGGAGGAAAGTGGGGAGAGAGGGGAAGGGAAGGAGAGAAGGGACTGAGGAGGGAAGGGAAGAATGATGAGGGAGAGGTGGGAAGGGAGGGACAGAGTAAGGATAGAGGGGATGGGAAGGAGAGAGGGGAGAGAGGAAGGAAAGGAAGAGTGACGAAGAGGAACGGAGAGGGGAAAGGGGAAAGAAGGGAGAGGGGAGAGGATAGGAGTGCGTAGGAGGGATAAAGGAGGAGAGAGGAATGGGGAGGGTTACCGGGAGGGGGGTGGGGGAAGGGAGGAGGATAGGGGAGGGGGAGAAGAGGATGGGGGTGTCAGGGAGGGGTTTGAACCATGAATACGAAACAGTGAAGCTTCTTGGATATTTACAACTTGGCCCCCACAACGAGAGAGAGAGAGAGAGAGAGAGAGAGAGAGAGAGAGAGAATCTTCTACACCCTTAATTACAATATAATCAGATCTTATCTTTAATCTACTCACTCTCATTTCGCCATCTTCCTTTTCTTTCTCCACTTACCTGCAAAAGAAAGAGAGAAAGCTTTAATTGGAGATATTTCCCATTTTAACATGAAATGAAAAGTATAATTAGGGAAATTAAGAATGCAAGGAGATATGGGAGTGGACTGAGAGAGAGAGAGAGAGAGAGAGAGAGAGAGAGAGAGATGGAGGGAAGGAGGAGGGGGGGGGTTGTCGATCCATGCATACGAAATACTAAAGTTCCTCAGAATATTTACAGCTCAGCCCACAACAGCCACACCGAGGACCGAGGGAGCGAGGGGAGCGAGGGAGGGAAGGAGGACACCGAGGGAGCGAGGGGGAAAGGCCAAGGGAGCGAGGGCGGACCGAGAAAGGACGATGGATAGATGTGGCGAAAGGGGTCTGAGGGAGTGAGGAACCAAGGGTGCGAGGGAACGAGAAACTGAGGGAACGAAGGGCCGAGGGAGCGAAGGGCCAAGGGAGCGAGGAACCAAAGGAGCGAGGAGGGACGACGGAGCATGAGTGAAATGAGGAGACAGAGAGATGAGGGAGGGGAAAATGGATCGAATGAGAGAAGGGAAGAAAAGAGGAAGAGGAAAATTATTTGGATGGGGGGGGGGAAGAAAAGAAAAAGAAGGATGTGGGAAGGGAAGAGAGAGAAAGAAGCTTGGAGTACTGTATGGAGAAGAAATGGAGATCGAGGCGTATAGATTAAAGGGAAAGGTTGCTGTGATTTGATGCTGGAGAGATAATGGAAAGAGGACACTGGAAAATGTGTGTGTGTGTGTGTGTGTGTGTGTGTGTGTGTGTGTGTGTGTGTGTGTGTGTGTGTGTGTGTGTGTGTGTGTGTGTGTGTGTGTGTGTGTGTGTGTGTGTGTGTGTGAGAGAGAGAGAGAGAGAGAGAGAGAGGCTCACAGGACCAATAATTCCACAAGCAATCACCTCCGCACATCTCTCCCTCTCTCATCCCACTCCTGTCCGCCCACTCACCTCTGTGTCTGCCTGTCTGTCTAAGCATACCTCTGTCTGTCTGTCTGCGTGTCTATGTATACCCTGTCTGTCTGCCTGCCTGTCTGTCTATGCATACCTCTCTGTCTGTCTGTCTGTCTGTCTGTCTATGCATACTCTTCTGCTTGTCTGCTCGCCTACGCACACAGTCACTACTGCTTTCACCTGCTCTCTCTCTCTCTCTCTCTCTCTCTCTCTCTCATACACACACACACACACACACACACACACACACCATCTCCTTTCTGTTTCCCAGACCCTGTCACCTTCATTTTACACACCTCTCTTCCCCCTTTCCATTTACCCCTTGCCTCCCTCCCTTCACTTCTCATTTCATCTCTCTCTCTCTCTCTCTCTCTCTCTCTCTCTCTCTCTCTCTCTCTCTCGCTCTCTCTCTCTCTTATCAAATTATTTCTCTCTCCTTCGTGATTCTCCTCCATCTCAATTATCTCTGCCATCTAATTCGAGACGACAGTTCTTTGGTATTTTATTGTTTTACGTTTCTCTCTCTCTCTCTCTCTCTCTCTCTCTCTCTCTCTCTCTCTAGTAATCCTCTTAGTCTCATCCTAACTATCCCCAGCTAATCCCATCTCACCTACGTTTCCACTTACCCACAATGTAAAAATATCCTTCTATAGCCAGACACCTATTCCCGTAAGGGGTGGCCACAAATAAATCGCCTCCATGTCGCCGTGTCCCCTGCCATTTCGTTGACCTCTCCCAACTTACATCCCTCCCCCCTCTCATATACCTTGCTACTTCATCCCTTCATCTTATTCTCGGTCTCCCCCTCCCTCTCCCCTCCTCCACATACACTCTCCTAGTTAGTCTTTCATTCTCCATCCTCTCCACATGGCAATACCACCTCACTCACATACACTCTCCTAGTTAGTCTCTCATTCTCCATCCTCTCCACATGACCATACCACCTCACTCACATACACTCTCCTAGTTAGTCTCTCATTCCTCATCCTCTCCACATGACCATACCACCTTAATGTACCTCTCCTAACACCTTCTATCACATCCACATCAAAACGCTCCTTCACTTCCTCATTTGTCAGTCTGTCTCCAGGTAACTCTACAAGCTTCTCTCAAATAAATTACACCGGGCAAATAACAAGGACATCTGCACTTAGAGGCCCGTAATCTCGTCAGGTACGGAAGCTCCCTAGCACCTCTTCCTTAGCGATTTATTTTTGATCACGGCTGGCTAATATCGCTTTGTACGCTATTTATGCCAAGTATGGTGATATTAGAATAACTGAATAAAGGAGAGGACGGCACAGTGTAAAAAGCAAAACAAATCGATTAGGAAGAGGTGTTAAGGAGCTTTCACCCCACAATTACACATTAATATATTTACTTTGGTTTTTACAGAACTAGACATGGGAAGATTTTGCACTCAATTCCCTGACAATCCCATAGAAAAAAAAAACGTTATAATCAACAGCAATTTTCCTCTTGTAATTAAGATATATTTATGAAGTCAGAACAGGAGACAGGGCAAGATTCTAAAGCCTCCTAGCCCTTCCTGGAAATCAAAGCCTGAATTACGGCAGGGAATTGATCTTATGTGCATTTGTTTATCCTCATTTTGGTCCGCTGTGCCTAATATATATTTTTTACCCATTTGTATATACATATTTAGAAAGATACTGCCTCCTAAATCCTCCAAATTTCATTAACACAGCACTCAAAATCCATCATCTAAACAGGATCCCACAGCAGCACATTAACACAGCGAAGCAATAACAACGTGGGTGAGAATATCCACCGTTCGCCGTGCCGCAAAACTCAGCAATTAATCTGTGGTGGGGCTGGCTTACACAGACATAACAGCGTGTAGTAGTAGTGGTGTGAACCGCCGTGGGGCCGACGCTCAAATTACTCCCTGTCTGAGCTGGTTTAATTGGTTTCCTGATCCTACAAATATTTCAAAAGGTTAATCAAAGAGGTGAATTATGTATGTTCGTGTTATTATTTCCGGTCATGCGTAACGAAATTCTGAGACTATTATTTGGGTACTTTTTGCTTTAGTATGTTCTCCGATCCTGCAATATTTCCCGAGCTTAATAATACAGGTGACAAGCAGTTTGGGGAATTGAATTGTTCATTTTGATGTCACCTTTTTCAATCAAGTGAAATGAATTTGTAAGGCTCTGTTATTTGGCTGTGTTCTGATTGATATTTGTCCTCCGCTTTTCCACTATTTACGAGGTTAATAACAGGTGTCTTGGGGGTAATTAGCTAGATACTCAGGTGTAATTATCTCTAATCACCTTTATCCTTGTAATGAACTGATTAAGCACTGTTATTTGTCTATTATCTGCTGGCCGTGTTGGTATATTCTGTACATTTATTCTATCTATCTATTATATCTATCTATTTACCTATCTATTATCTCTATCTATATTATCTATCTACCTCCCTACTGTATCTATTAATTCTTCATTTCCATATTCCGCCACGATCTTCCTCTCCCACCCCTTTCCACTCTCTCTCTCTCTCTATCTATCTACCTATCAATCTATCTATCTACCTCTCTATCAATCTGTCCAGTTATCTACATTTTCTGCCAATTTTTCCTCCTACTTCCCATCTCTCCCTCCCTCCCTCCCTCCCTCCCTCCCTCTCTCTCTCTCTCTCTCTCTCTCTCTCTCTTCCAATCAGGCCTCACCGTGCAAGAGTGTCCCAGGACCATCCAGCCTACATGGAGAGCTGAGAGTGGGGATTAGAGGGATGGCTGGTTGGGATGGGACACACAGGTATAAGGGCGAGATGGGGAGATTTGGGGAGCATAAGGGAGAAATGGGGGATTTGGGGAGCATAAGGGAGAAATGGAAGGATTTGGGGAGCATAAGGGAGAAATGGGGAGGATTTGGGGTCCATAGAGGAGAAATGGGGGGATTTGGGGAGCATAGGGGTGAAATGGAGGAGTTTGGGGAGCATCTGGCCAAATGGGGAGACTGCGAAGTATAGGAGTGAAACGGGGAGGATTTGAGGTACATATGTGTGAAACGGGGGGGGGATCTGGGGAGCACAGGGGAGAAATGGGGAGGATTTGGGGAGCATAGGGGCAAAAAAGAGGGATATACACAACATGAGAGACAGGTAAATAGAAGGCTAGACAGAGAGATAAATTGACTGACAGATACACAGATAGACAGATCATATTCCTCTTCATTCTACTATCCAGCCATCCAAGCCCTATCCCTCTGCTCTTCCTTCCCATCCCGTCTGCTCTCCCTTCCCATCCCGTCTGTTCTCCCTTCCCATCCCGTCTGTTCTCCCTTCCCATCCCGTCTGCTCTCCCTTCCCATCCCGTCTGCTCTCCCTTCCCATCCCGTCTGCTCTCCCTTCCCATCCCGTCTGCTCTCCCTTCCCATCCCGTCTGCTCTCCCTTCCCATCCCGTCTGTTCTCCCTTCCCATCAAGTCTGTTCTCCCTTCCCATCCCGTCTCTTCCTGCCATTCCCAAAATTTAATCAGGTGATCAGACGGTTATAGCCCATCATCCCTGTAATGTTAGTCAAAATCGCACCTGTAGTTTTCGAGTAAAGTTGTTAACAGACAGACAAACAAACAAACAGACAAACCGAGTGAAAACAATACCCGTCCCCAAGTCCCTCCAGGGCGAGGGCATGTAACAATAATAATCGAGCTGAAGGGGTTAGCAGGTCATTTCTCTCACTATCTCCAATTTCTTTCTCCCTTACTGCACGTCTATCTTTTTTCATTCTTTTTTTTTTTCTTCTTTGTTTCGCGACCCGCTTCTCTTGCAGGTGTGTGCATTGTCTTCTTTCAGCTGAAGCTTTCATTCCCAGGCAAGATATTTCACCTTCCTTTGCATTGTTTGGGATTCTCTCTCTCTCTCTCTCTCTCTCTCTCTCTCTCTCTCTCTCTCTCTAACACACACATTCCTTCTTCTTCTCTATTTTCTCCCTCTCTCCATACTCTTTCTACGATAGAAAAAAGAAAGAGACAAAGGATAAGAAAAAAAGAAGAAAGGGAGAGAGAGAGAGAGAGAGAATCCAACACTACTGTGAAAATTTTGGCAATTCAATCAAGTGGAGACATTTTTTTTAATCTCTTGGGCGACGGAATTTAAAAGCAGAAAAGAGAGAAAGAAGATAAAAAAGAGAATGGGAAAGAGAGGAAGATGGTCAGGGAGAGAAGAGAAGTGAGATGAGGGGAAAAGATGACAAGAGATGAGGTGAAGGAAGATGAGAGGGAAATGGAAAGGAACAGAAAACAAGAGAGAAGGTGATAAGAGATGAGAAGAGGGGAGAAGATGGGAAGAAAAACGAAGGGTTGTAGGAGAAGAGGCATGAAAAGAGGACATGGAAAAGAGAAGAGAGGAGACGAGAGAAGAAAAGGGAGAAAGAGAAGAAGAGAGAGGAGGAGACGAAAGAATGACGGAAAGATGAGAGAAGTAAAGAGGGACAAAAATGAGAAAAGGAAAGAAGAGACGGAAAGAAAAAGATGAGGAGAGAAAAGAGAGGAATAAGGCCTGGAATTACCTAGTCTCTCTCTCTCTCTCTCTCTCTCTCTCTCTCTCTCTCTCGACGATTACTTGCTCTAACCCAATATTCCTCCCGGTAGCAATGTAACCTAATATACACTTTTAGTTCAACAGTATTATTGGTGTTAGGAAGAGGGTGGGCTGGGTGTGAGAGTGGGTGGGAGTGTAGTTGTGTGTGTGTGTGTGTGTGTGTGTGTGTGTGTGTGTGTGTGTGTGTGTGTGTGTGTGTGTGTGTGTGTGTGTGTGTGTGTGTGTGTGTGTGTGTGTGTGTGTGTGACCTCCTCAGCTCATCACTGTCAGTACCTGAGGCCTGATTACGTGGGGGGGAGGGAGAGAGGGAAGGGAGGAAGGAGGGAAGGAGTCAGGAAGGAAGGAACGAGGGAGGGAAGGAAGGAGGGAAGGAAAGAAGGAAGGAAGGAAATAGAAGACGTAGGAGAAAGGAAGAGTAAGGAAAGAAGGAAGAGGAAAATGAGAAAACTTACATTAAAACAGTATGTATTCACTAGGCATTATAAACCACACACACACACACACACACACACACACACACACACACACACACACACACACACACACACATCCACCAAACAAGTAGCCACCAGGAAAGAAAAACATACACACACCCCAAAAACACCTACACAGCCCCTGAGTGCATGAATATCAAAGCCACTAAAACACTACTCACCAAAAGTACGGTATATGTATAATAATGGGGTGAGTGGCTGAGGGTGTATGTGTATGTATGTATGTTATGTGTATGCATGTATGTATGCATGTATGTATGTATGTATGTGGAAAAGTATAAAAAAGCTGAACAGAGGATAGAAAATGGGTATGTATGCATGTATGTATGTATGTATGTATGTATATACGTGGAAATGTACAAAAAACACTGAAAAGATGATAGAAAAAGGGTATATATGTATGTATGTGGAAACGTATAAAAACAATGGAAATATGATAGAAAAGGGTCATGTATGTTTGTATGTATGTATTTACAGTATGTGTGTACGTATAAGTATGTCTGCATGTACGTAAGAACAGGGTACAAAAAAAGCACTGAGAAGGACAGAAAAAAAAAAAACATGATGCCCCCCAAAAAAAAACACCGAATAAATTACAAGGCATAAAACAGCTTTGAAAGAGAGAGAAAAAACACAAGACGCTAAAGAAAAAAACACGCGTCTAAATACATGGCAAAAACAAGCAACCTAGATGAGAGATACCACTTTAAAGCCAGCTCACAACGAGGCAGGGAAAATAAACAAGAGACATGTGATACTAAGAATATGAGGGGTGTAACTGTGGGTCAAATTGGGGGTGATTACAGGACTGGGGAGAAAAAAGGAAGGGAGGCAGTTAAAGAGGGAGGGAGAGGAGAGGAGAGGAGAGGAGAGGAGAGGAGAGGAGAGAGAGAGAGAGAGAGAGAGAGGAAGGGTGAACGTGTAATCATGTGAAGGGAGGCAAAGGGGGGACGAAAAGGGAGGGGGAGGGGGAGATGTGCTAAAAAAAAAAAAAGAAAAAATAGAGAGAGCAAAGGATGGAGAAAGCGGGTGCAGTGAATTAGGCAAATTACAAGGCACTCGGTGTGTGTGTGTGTGTGTGTGTGTGTGTGTGTGTGTGTGTGTGTGTGTGTGTGTGTGTGTGTGAGAGAGAGAGAGAGAGAGAGAGAGAGAGAGAGAGATGGGGGGTTTGAGGGGAGGTTGAGTGGGGGAAGTTAAGGTGGGGTTGACGAGAAGTTTGAGGTGGGAGGGAAAGGGGGTTGAGTGGGGTTGACTTGGAGGTTGAGGAGGGGTTGACTGGGGTGGGGGGGTTGGGGGACGCTGGCCCCTGTTTTTTTAGTTCGTGGCTAATTGTCGGATGGAAAAATAATGTGTTGGGGGAGAGAAAAAATGGGGATGTAAAATGCGGAATGGTCACGCTCTCTCTCTCTCTCTCTCTCTCTCTCTCTCTCCTCTCTCTCTCTCTCTCTCTCAGGGGTTTTAATACGCAATGGAAGGGTTCAGACGTACCCTTCCTTGCCCTTCTTCTTCTATATTGCAGGGTGAGTGGCAGGGGAGAGAAAGAAAGGGGAGGAAAAATGAGAGAGAGAGAGAGAGAGAGAGCAAACCTACACCTGCCAGGTCTCTGATTACTCTGTGTTGAACTCGTGTGGGCGAAGGTAAAAGTATATGCAATCAAAAAAGAAAGAAAAGACCTATAACATGGGGGATGAAGCAAGGGAGGAGGAAGGGAGGGAGGAAAATGATGGTGACGACTGGGACGGAAAGACAGAGAGAGAGAGAGAGAGAGAGAGAAATGGGAGGGATCAGGGAGAAGGAAAGAGGGGAGAAGGAAAACGGGGAGCACCTTTTTTTTTTTTTTTAAGTTTAATACAGATGAAGTGGAATTGGAAAAAAAAAAAAAAAAAAAAACTTGACCTTTGACCCTGCCCTGTGACCCTGACCTCTGACCCATTGCTCTCAAAATCAAATCACTTCATCCATGTCTGACCCTCATCCTTTTCACCAAGTTTGGTCCAAATCGAATAAAAATTCAAATTAGACTGTTCTCTCTCTCTCTCTCTCTCTCTCTCTCTCACACACACACACACACACACACACACACACACACACACACACACACACACACACACATACACACACACGAATTCTGAAAACAAAACTACTCACATTCTTGCGGTTAGCTCTTGCATTATTAAGTTGGCCAGAGAAGGAACAAGTGTGTGTGTGTGTGTGTGTGTGTGTGTGTGTGTGTGTGTGTGTGTGTGTGTGTGTGTGTGTGTGTGTGTGTGTGTGTGTGTGTGTGTGTGTGTGTGCAGAATCAATACAGGGTTGGCAAAGAGGTGTTTTGGAAGTAATTAAAGCGTTGGTGGGGAGAAGGATAAGGGGAGGGAAGATCCCGGTAATGGCAGGGGAAGAGGCAAAGTGACGCTGACGAAGGGCTTGGCAGGGGATGGAGTAAAGTCGCGTGGAAACCGTAAAATAAAATACATAAATAAAAGTAATGATGGCAAGGAGTAGAATAAGGAGAGCGAGAAATAGGTACCTGAGAGAGATGAGTGAGACAGACTCCGGCCACGTAGACGCAAACACCACGCTAATAAAACATCGAAAAACACCGCTGAAGAGACGAAAAGCTAGTAAAACAAAGCAAAAGGGAAAACATTCAGCAAGGACAACAATGGTAACTTACTCTAAATGCTTATATCGAAATACAATCTCTGTTGGTCCTATATTTCTGAAAAATAATGAAGTGTTGGGGGAAAAAAGGGAAAACAGAAGCAAAAACCTACGAGACTGATCCCGAGTTTAAAAAGGGGGAAAAAAAAAACTCATGGTGAAAAGGAAACAAAGGCCTGTATTCTCGTCAATTAAGAAAGCTCCCTAACACTCTTTCCTCAGCGATTTATTTTTGGATACGACTGACTAGTATCGTTTTGTGTTTTATTGATGAAGAGTATGGCGATCTTGCAATGGTTCAAGTAACACAGCAGAGTAGGGCAAGGTGTAAGAAGCAAAATAAATCACTTGGGAAAAGGTGTTAGGGAGGTTACCATAGCCACGAAAATACCGGCCAAAGTAACCGTCTTCCGGGAAATGTTGTGACAAGGAACTTACCACCAAAAAAAAAAAAAAGATAAAAAATAAATAAAAATAAAGAAAAAATAACCAAAAATGAAAACAGGCAGGAAATGGTAAAAAAAAAAAAACGAAAAACGAAAAAAAAATGCAAACTGTCCTCAGGGAAAGGGTTCACTATGCCTTGGCCAGACTTTATCACAGTTTAAGGATGAAGTATTGCCTTAATTTAGGGATGGATGGCGTTACATATGTCAGCCCCCACGCTGCAACACCACCCCCCTCACCCCCTAAATGGTTTGTTGCATCGGGTTGGTGGTGGTGGTGGTGGTGGTGGTGGTGGTGGTGGTGGTGATGATGATGATGATGATGATGATGATGATGATGATGATGATGATGATGATGATGATGATGATGATGATGATGATGATGACGATTATTACTATTATTATCATTTCTACGTTGCAACTCCTCCCCAGCCTCTCTGAATGGTCTGTTGCATAGGGCTGTTGTTGCTGTTATATATTTGCAACATATGGATAGGTCATTTCTGTGGCAGGGGAAATGCTCAACACATTCAATTCGGTGACGAACCTTTCCAGTATTTTCAGTCTTTTCGATTTTTCAGTTTCCTCGGCTGGCTAATATTCCTAAGGTGAGAGAGTCTTGTACGTGTCTGCGTCTAGTATTCCACCCCTTTCTCTCTCGCTTTCCTCTGCTGGCTAATATTTCTAAGCTGAGAGAGGCCTGATATGATTCTAATATTTCACCTTTCCTACTTCCCGCTTTCGTCTGCAGGCTTATATCCCTAAGATGAGAGAGACTTGATATGTTCCTAATATTTCACCTCTTCTATTTCTCACTCTCCTCTGCTAGCTAATACTCCTAGGCTAAGACATAATTACTAGGTTCACAATATTTCACCTCTCCTACTGTACTTCCCCATTTCCTCTGCTAGCTAATATTTCTAAGCTGAGAGAGACTTGATATGTTCCTGATATTTCACCTCTTCTATTTCTTATTCTCCTCTGCTGGCTACTAGTAATCCTAAGCTCAGAGAGAATAACTAGGTTCTTAATATTTCACCTCTCCTCCTTCCCCCCTTTCCTCTGCTAGCTAATATTTCTAAGGTGAGAGAGGGTTGGTATGTTCCTCTGCCTGTAGATGATTTCCTATGTTATGATGCGGCAGGGAGGAAAGTGACAGACATGCCCTAAGCGTGAAACAGACGCAGTGGAACAGTAGGCGTACTTTTGCCGCTACTGTACGGTCTGGCCAAAAGTTGTGTCAGATGAGGGTACAGTTGGGGTCAATAACTGTATGAGACTGAGGTACAGAGTGGGTCAGAAGTTGTATCACAGGAGTCAGTGGTATATATAACTTCATCATCACTGACTCTCTGATACAACTCTTGCCCCTAACTGTACCTCCTCAGCAGCAAACTCTTGGAAATAACTTTTGCACCAACCTGTACATGCTAGTTACCCGTCACTACCTAAGTTACTGCAAATTTGAGATGAGCACATTGCAGTACACTGGGGAGTACTTTAATTTCTCTCTCTTTCTCTCTCTCTCTCTCTCTCTCTCTCTCTCTCTCTCTCTCTCTCTCTCTCTCTCTCAACGAGGAGGTATTTTGCTTTATTCTTCTGTCATCTAATGATTTAATTCAGCTGAGAGAGAGAGAGAGAGAGAGAGAGAGAGAGAGAGAGAGAGAGAGAGAGAGAGAGCGAACCGACGAAGAGAGAGTGAGAGAGAAGCAACTGGGGGAGGGGACGGCACCGAGCAAATACCTCTCTCACTAAAACATTCGTCTAAGCCTCTCTCCCCTCCCCCTTCCCCCTCCCCTCCCCCTCCTCTCCCCTTCCCCTTCTCCTCCCCACATCCATTTGCCATGCTATTGTTTTGTCCACCATCTTTTACTACGGCCGCCTCTCTTCCTTTGTATCTCGTCACGCCTCAATTTCCTCCTCCTCCTACTCCATTCACCCTCTCCTCTCCTCTTCTCTCTCTCTCTCTCTCTCTCCATCTATCTATCTATCTATCTCACCCACTCCTTTTCTCATTATTTTTCTCTCCTTCCCTCTCCTCCTATTGGCTCTTCTACCTTCTTAACACTCCACTTTTCTCTATTTCTTCCTCTTATACCTATTCCTCTCTCTCTCTCTCTCTCTCTCTCTCCCTCAAAATATCTTAACAAATATATGCAGCAATTTCCTTCCTTCCTACTCATTAACTTCTAATTTCAGCTCCTCCCACATGTATCTCTCTCTGTCTGTCTGTCTCTCTCTCTCTCTCTCTCACACACACACACACACACACACACACACACACACACATCCCTCCGCCTTTTCTCTCGAGGCGATGTCCGGATACATTCAATCTGTACCCAGACAAAGAGGGTAGATTAAGAGTGGAGGGTTTCTGGTGGCTCCTTCTGCTCCACTCTTTGTAACGGGGAGGAGGAGGAGGAGGAGGAGGAAGAGGAGGAGGAAGAAGAAGAAACTGGCTCATTAACTGGCTGATAGATCATTACACACACACACACACACACACACACACACACACACACACAAACATTAGAGAGAGAGAGAGAGAGAGAGTAAATGGTACCGGTATATTTATGAGTATACAGAATACACAGTGGCAGCAAATACAAGAACGATGATTAAAACTGAGTACTGTACACCATTACCTTCTACTACTCATACGACAACGACAACGGCGTCTAGGAGGAGGAGGAGGAGGAGGAGGAGGAGGAGAAGACAAGGCACGTGTCATCCAGGTAAAAATCTATTGGCTAACACGTGAGGCAACCTTATGTCCATTCTATTTCAGTATCCCCCCCTCTCTCTCTCTCTCTCTCTCTCTCTCTCTCTCTCTCTCTCTCTCTCTCTCTCATACCAGTATGTAGCAAATTAATTCACGTTAACACGAAAATGATTAATTAACCTGCGAGAAATCTAACCTTTTTACAAATTAATCAACTACACTCTTTTCACTTCAACCTGGCGTAAAATTCCCATCTCTCCGTCTTGAATGTTGAGCTGTACCAAGAGACTAACACTAGAATAAGGTGCTAGTCACGAAGCAGTGCTATGGAAACGACGCACAGCCGTGGCAGTCTATTCTTCCGACATTTTGCTACATGAGATAAGATTTTAAAAATACAAGAATCTTCACCAGGTTAAAATGAAAGAACTATCCCTCTCTTTCTCCATTATTTTACCTTGTCTATTTATTTTTCAACATTTTTTTACTCTTAATTTTTTGTTTCATTTTATTTTTCTGTTTGACTCTACATTTTTTTTTTCATATTTCTTACTCGCCATTCTTTTTTTTTTTCTCCGCATCCTTTTCCTCGTATTTATTTTCCATTATTCTGCTTTACTCTTTATCTTCTTCTTTCATCATTCTTCTGCTTCCTTCTACTTCACTGCTCATTCGTTTTCTCATATTCATTTTTTTTTTATCATTCTGTTTAATTCCCCATCTTCCTATCATATATATTTTTTCATCATTCTGCTTCATCTTTTTTTCTTCATATTTCCTTATCATTCTCTTTTACTCCATCTTTATCCTTCATCATTCTTCCTCTTCCCTCTAGTTTACAGCTCATCCTTTTTTTTTTTTTTAATCTCATTCATCATTCCGTATTACTATTCATTTTTTTCATCATTCCTCCTCTTCCCTCTATGTTACTCCTCATCTCTTTCTTCATTTCTCATTCATTATTCTGTAACACTTCATTTTTTTTCATCATTCTTGTTCTTCCTTCAATTTTACTCATCTCTTACTTCATTTCTCATTCATTTTTCTGTATTCCTCTTCATTTTTTTCATCACTCCTCCTCTTCCTTCAATTTTACTCATCTCTTTCTTCATTTCTCATTCATCTTGTATTACCATTCATTTTTTTAATCACTCTTTCCCTTCCTTCTATTTTACTCATCTCTTTCTACATTTCTCATTCATCATCCTGTATTACTCTTCATTTTTTTCCATCACTCCTCCTCTTCCTTCTATTTTACACCTCATCTCTTTCTTCATTTCTCATTCAACATTCTGTATTCCTCTTCATTTTTTTTTTCATCATTCATCCTCTTTCCTTCATCCTTCACCAACATCCCAGCTCCCTCATTTTACGCCCATCTCCCCTCATCATTATCTCATCATTCCGTAATTGCCTTCACACCCATTTCATTTTTACTTTTCTCTTTTAATTTCATTTTTTTTTAATTCAGTCACTCAATTACCTTCTCAATTTTTCCCAACTCTTTATTACCCCCGCCAATCAGGGTATATTTTTGGCTTAATCTGTCTGTCTGTCCGTCTGCATGTATGTATGTTTATGTCTATCTGTGCGACTTTTGGCTTGATATGTGCTTCTATATGTATGCATGTATGTATGTAATATGTATGTATGTTTCATTTATGGCGCACCATGTATGTTTCTGTGTCGGTCTCTGTATGTCTGTCTGTTTGTGTCTGCCTATCTGTCTGTCTGTTAGCTAGAAAAACTATTACATGGAACTGCACTCAATTCGGAGTAACCATTGACGACCAACAGACCTGCAAAAGTTATTAAAATTGGGGCAGAAAAGGTCAAAGATCAGAATTAAGGTCACGAAAAACAGGAAAGGCGGGATGGTACTGGCTTGTCGGAGGTATGCATCCTCTGAGCGCCCTTGTTGCAGACTGTGCCGCGAACTTCCAAAAAAAAAAAAAAAAAAAAAAAATGCTGATGTGTTAATTGTGAAGGGGAAGTAGTTTTAGCCACTCTGGGAACCTCTCTCTCTCTCTCTCTCTCTCTCTCTGTATCTATCTATCTATCTATCTATCTATCTATCTACCACTCTCCTCCCCTCCTCATCCCCCTCCTCTCGTCCTCCCCTCATCATTTAATTAACCTCCACTCTCACTCTCGTTATCCTCATTTGCTTCACCTACCTTCATTCTCTCACTTCATCACCTCTCTCTCTCTCTCTCTCTCTCTCAACTACCCCTTCACCACGATGACGCATATTCTCTGTAGTTCTTTCACCTTAACTTGGCCCAGGTTTTCGTCCTTTTGCAGCTCACTTCACGTAGCTCAGTGGCAGAAAAAGACACTGCTAAGGCTCTACATCCTTTCCACAGCACTTCTTCGTGACTGGCACAGTATTCTAGTGCTTCTCTAGTGTTACACCTCAGAATTCAAGACGGCAATTTTGGGCTAAGGTAAAGTGAAAGGTATACCTGGTCAACTTTTGTTTACCTTCCTTTGTGCATCTTGTGTTTAACTTACACATTGTCTCTCCATCCACACCTCCTTTCTCTCTCTCTGTCTCTCTCTCTCTCTCTCTCTCTCTCTCTCTCTCTCTCTCTCTCTCTCTCTCTCTCTCTCTCTCCAGCTGCCGGCGCTAATATCAGAGCGTGTAATGAGAGCGAAAATCAAGTTAGGGATGCATATGGCCCCAACGCAAATAGGAACGAGGGGAGGAGGGAACGGGGAGAGAGAGAGAGAGAGGAGGGAGGGGAGAGAAGGGGAGGGAAGGGAACAGGGAGGGAGAGGAGAGAATGGAAGGGAAGGGGGCAGGGAGGGAGGATAGATGAGAGAGCAGGGAGGATGGGGAGAGAACAGGAGGGGAGAGAAGGGGAGGGGAGAGGATGGGGAGATAAAGGGAAGGCAGGGAGAGGAGGCAGTAGGGTGGGTGGAAGAAAAAAAGGGAGAAGGGAGAGTGGGAAGTGGAGGGAACAGAAGGGGAGAGGGAATGGGGTGGGGAGAATGGTGAGAGAGGACGAGTTGGAACAAAGGAGGTGGGGACAAGGGAGGAAGGAAAAATAGAGGATTTGAGGAAAAGAATAGGAAGGAGACTGAAAAAGAGGAAGAGAAGGAAGGAATATGAGAGGACAGGAGGAAAAGAGTGGGAAGGAAAGAGCTGATGGGAGGAAAAGAGTTGGAAGGAAAGAGAGAATGGAATAAAACGAGGAGAAAGGAAAAAGAATGGGAGGAGAGTGGGAAGGAATGAGATAGCGAGATAATGAAGAGAGAAGGAAAAGAGTAGGAAGAACAGAAAGAGAAGAGTGAGAAGAATCAAGAGGAGGAGAGTAGGCCGGTCAGTAAATGGCGCTAATCTAGAAGCTCACCTAGCGGAATCTTGATATACCGGGAGGAAGGCTCAGTCTGCTGGTGTGGGCGTGGCAGTGGAGTAAAAAGTGAATGCTACAGGAAAGACACTCAACCCTCCTTAGCCGTCCCCACAAAACACAAAAAATCGTCTGGCAGTGGAAGTGTGGGGTTATATTTGGACTACCCTGTGTTTACCGGGGTCTGTCATATAACTCTGTGTGTGTGTGTGTGTGTGTGTGTGTGTGTGTGTGTGTGTGTGTGTGTGTGTGTGTGTGTGTGTGTGACTTTAGTCCCTCTTCAGCATATTTCACATAGCTCAGTGCATGGAAAAGGCAATACTATGACTCCACATCTTTCCACTGCACTTCTTCGTGACTAGAACCAGAATTTACAGTTAATCTTAAAACAACTCAACAATCAAGATGGAGAGAAGCAAATTTCTGACCAAGTTAGAGTGAAAAGAGTACAGGCATAGATGTACAACCTGACTCTATTAATACACATAGAGAGAATTTCGAATCTCAATAAATCATTTAGTATATATTACATTTGTTAATTTATAAAGGACGGGCAGAATAAAATAAATATAAATACATCACCATTTCCAAAAATCCCTTTAATCAACATGGCTAAGCAAAGGAGTAACTTTATTAAAACACATATTTTTATTAGTAATGCAGTGATGGTGTTATTTCTAGTATCAAAAATTTACTGGAACGAATTTTCATATAAGGACATATTTCTTTTTTTTTTCGTCTTTGCAATACGATGTACAGGACATTCCATATATTACGCAACCCAGTTCTTGTGTTTTGTGGAGACGGCTGATTCAACGGTACTAGTGTCTATTTTGCATATTTTTCTACTAATTTTAACATGATCCTAGTTAAAGTGAACAGAGTATAGTAATATTAACCTCCCATCCTCCTCAGCTCACCCCTCCTCCCATCATCCTCTTCTCTCTCTATTCCTCCCACTTTATTCAATCCCCCCTCCCCCCCTTCCTCCCTCCCTCGTCTCCAACAAGCCACCCTCCCCCATCCCCTTTTTTCGTCCCTCGCCTCCCCAAAAATACCTAACAAAATTATAATGTAATTTCACCCACGACACCCTTACCTTCTAGTTTCAGCTCCTCCCACACGTTCTCTCTCTCTCTCTCTCTCTCTCTCTCTCTCTCTCTCTCACCTCAGCTACCTAAATTACTCTTTGTGTTCGTGTGTGATTTTCTTCTGTGTTCTATTGTGTTCACCTGTTCTCCAGCTTCCCTCCACTACCTCCTCCCCTCCCCTCCCCCCAAGTTCTCCCCTCTCCCCACTCACCCCCAACTCCCCCTCCTCTCTTCTCCCCTTCTCCCCAAACAACTAACTGTAAATCGATCTTCACTGTTTTCATGTGTAATTTTCCTCTTTCTTCTCTTATCCAGTTTGCTTCTATATTTCTGTTCTCCAAATATTCTTCTCTTCTCTACCTCCTCCACCTCCTTCTCCTCTTCTCCCCACCTCTTCTTCCCTCACCTCTCCTCTCCCCGACGAATCTTACCCTCCTTTCCTTTCCTCTGCTCCTCAACTCCCCACCTCCTTTCCTCTCCTCTCCTCTGCCTTTCCCTTCCTCTCCAATTTCTCTCCTCCACCTCTTCCCACTCCTTTCCACCTCCCTTCCTCTCCTCACCTCCCCGCTCATCCCCCATTTCCTCTCCCCTCCTCCCCAGCTCCCCTTCCCCCCTCTCTCTCCCCAGCCAACTAGCAGTAATGATCCCGTCAGAGAGTGGCAAGGAGGTCCCAGGAGAAGCCCTCGGACCCTCATTATAAGTGGGTGTCGCCTTGCAAGTGCCCGGGATTATCTTAGAGAGAGAGAGAGAGAGAGAGAGAGAGAGAGAGAGTCATGGGGGAAGAGAAATATGAAGAGACGAGACTTGGAAGAATTTAAAGAACAGAGGAGTAAAACAGCACATCGACGGGGGGTAAAAAAAAATAAAATAAAATAAAATAAATAAGCGAGACCATTACACCAAATTGACAAGGAAGAGAGTGTCAAGAAGGAGCTAAAATCACACCTAAGGGCTATTTTACAGCACTAATATTAAAGCATCACTCCAGTACAGTTTGAAACAATAATTCCTTTTGGATGGAATTATGATGACGATGTAATGAAACGTGGGTGGAGGATTCCGTAGACTTTCGCTGCGTTTGAGTCGGCAGCAAAACTCCGTACATTTTTCTGTTTCCCTAATCCTTAATATCTCTCCTATTTATGATGACGAGGTAATGAAACGTGGGTTGAGGATTCCGTAGACTTTCGCTGCGTTTGAGTCGGCAGCAAAACTCCTTACATTTTTCTGTTTCCCTAATCTTGAATATCTCTTCTTATTAACACTTTCATCATCATCGTCATCATCATCATCATCATCATCACTAGCCTAAATCCAACTAATTCCTGTCAAGCCATATTAACTGTAAAGGCGCTTCTGTCCCTACTTAGTAACGACCTTATCTAGCGACAAACACCTCTCTCTATATATACTTTCACATCTTCCGCTCCATCATCATCATCATCATCATCATCATCATCACACAAACTCTTTTTTTTACTACTACAGACCCTATCCGTTTACTGTCACTCAATGTAGAGTCACCTGATGATACTGCCTTAAGCTCGTGGACGGTGGATGCCTCTGCCTGCAAATTAAGTATCCACTAAAACACACACACACACACACACACACACACACACACACACACACACACCTACGCCTCCACATTTTCGTGGAAGGCCTGACGTGTTTGATCACTAATGTCACCCCAACCCCCCTCAAAACACACACACACACACACACACACACACACACACACACACACACACACACACACACACACACACACACACTTAATATGTGCTAATTTTTGAAAATATTTTTGTCGCTGACGCTAATTAGTCTATGATATTTTTAAGGGAGAGATATTTTGTCAACATGGTGCTCTCTCTCTCTCTCTCTCTCTCTCTCTCTCTCTCTCTCTCTCTCTCTCTCTCTCTCTCTCCAAAACACACCTACTTCATATCACAAACTTTCCAATGAACCAGCACGTCAAGCACCGTCCAAACACCACATTAAAACAGACTAAGCAAAGACGAAGTAACCAAGGCTAAAAGCACGCCAAACACAAACAAGCAAGTCAAAAACACGCCAAATTATCTTGCCAAACTACCACGCCAAACATCCCCTGAAGTACACCAAATAAAAACACTAAATGCTACGCCAAATACTCACACACCCCTTCAATCACCACGCGAAAATCCACGCTACACACCATCACCATGACAATCATACCTCTGAAACACGTCAAACTACCGCCAGAACACCACAAACCACGAAAAAAAAAAAGTCCCCTGAACCACATCAAATTTCACTCAAACATCACACCAAAACACACCAAACTGAAACGCCAAACACTGAAATACCAAACACAAACACCACGCCAAACTACGACACCAAACACTGAAACACCACATCACGCGCCAATTAAATAATAAACACAAACCACACCCTTCTGCCACATGAAAAACACGCCAAACACTCAAACGCCACGCCAAGCACCCCTTCAAAGACCACGCCAAACTACCACGCCAAACTACCCGTATTATGAGTCAATTTCGCCGCCACTTGCCGCCAAAATGGAGGTAGTAATATAGCCCAGTTTTCCAATTATCTTCCTCAATATTCCTCTCGCTCCTTGTATGCACGTCACTCGCCCAATCTTCCTCTTATTATACCCTCGATATTATTCACTACATGACAGGGCTTGGCGGTAATTGCGTGCGTGTGTGTGTGGGGGGGGGTTGAGTGTGCGAGGTGAAGGGAATGTTGTGTGTGTGTGTGTGTGTGTGTGTGTGTGTGTGTGTGTGTGTGTGTGTGTGTGTGTGTGTGTGTGTGTGTGTGTGTGTGTGTGTGTGTGTGTGTGTGTTTCAGCCTGCGCATGTGTCTATGCGTGAGTTTACATGGCCCTGTGCATGTGCGTTTATGTTGGAAAGTGTACCCTTGTTGTGTGCATGTCTGCCCATGTACGCTCTTGCCTCTGTGTGTGTGTGTGTGTGTGTGTGTGTGTGTGTGTGTGTGTGTGTGTGTGTGTGTGTGTGTGTGTGTGTGTGTGTGTGTGTGTGTGTGTGTGTGTGTGTGTGTGTGTGTATTCTGTCCCTGTGTGTGGGTGTGTGCGACCTGCTTTGTCCTGTAATGAGTTTTGAGAGGCGTACGCACACAGGCTGCCCGGTTGGATATTGAAGCTGGTAGGGGCGACAGGAAGGCAAGGAAGGGGGCGAGAGGGAAGAGGGAAATGGGGACAGGGAAATAATGAAGGAGAAAATGGCGCAGAGCGAGAGGTGGAGGATGGGGAAAAGTGAAAACAGAGAGAGAATGTGTTAAACAGGAGGAGTCGAAACACAAAACATACAGCAAGACAGAAAGAAAAGGTTGAATGGGAAGTCTTATGTGAGAATGACAACATAGCGTAGAAAATGACAAAGAGCGAGAGGTCGAGGAATGGGAAGTGTGAAAACAGAGAGATAAAATGGTGAATGGGGAAAAAAGAAATGAAAAGGATAGATGGAAAAAGCAAGAAAAGTCTGAATGAGACGCCTGAAATGAGACTGGCAGTATTATGAAGAAAATTGCAAAGAGGGAAGAAGGAGAGGAAAGGGGAGAGTGAAAATACAGAGATAAAATGGTGAATGGGAGACAAAATATAGGACAGATAGATAACGAAAAGGCTGAAGAGGAACACTAAAATGAGACTAACAATATATAACAGAAAATGACAAAGAGGGAGACGGGGAAAAAAATTGAGGAGTAAACGCAAAGATAAATTAGTGAATAGAAGAAATACTGAATAGATGTAATGTCGATCTGGGAGGAAATGCTGAAAGAAATCGAAATATGCAGAGAAGGAAGAGCTGAAAGGGGTGCAAGAAAAGCGGGTTAGAACAGAATAAAGGATAATAATGGTAAGTGGAAGAGTCTAAGTAAAGGACAGAGTGAGAATAGAAAAGATAAATGATAAGTAGACGGAGAAGATTACCTTTGCAAAAAAAAAAAAAAAATGTTGAGAGGAACAGGAAAATGGAGAGACATACTGAAGGCCAAACTGCAAAATGAAAAAGTCTGAGTAAAAGAGAGAGTGAGAAAACAAATTACTGGGTAGACGGAGATCAGCTCTTCAAAAATAGTCGAAAGGAACAGAAAATAGGAGAGAGGCAATGTCGGTGAGAAAATTGGTAGAATGAGAGGCCGAAAGGAGGAAACTAAAACCGAAAGCTAGAGTAGTCGGCAAGCAGAAGAAGCGATTGAGAAGAGAAACCAAAAAACCGTGGAAAATAATGAAAAAAAAAAAAAAAAAAGCCTACGAGAGAGAGAGAGAGAGAGAGAGAGAGAGAGAGAGAGAGAGAGAGAGAGAGAGAGAGAGATGGACAAGTGAATAAACGAAAAAAAAGGAATGAAAAGATAAAGAAAAGGAAGGGAAATAAAGAAGAACAAGGAAGCAGGAAAGGGGTCCAAGAATGGGATAAGTAAATTGGGAAGATTAATTAAAAAGATATGACATTCTTCCTTCAATTATGACCTCGTCTTTCATCATCATCATCATCATCATCATCGCAATTATCCCCCCAAAATCAAGCCTTCCTCTACTACAGCCCTCCCATACCTTCATCATCATCATTTCATTATCATCATCATCATCATTATCATCATCATCATCATCATCATCATCATAACCCAAATTACCTTCAAACACTCATCAACACACGACAATTCTCCCACCTTACCATCATCACAGTCATCACTAACATCATCACAGGCACTGCCACTATCGTCATCATCATCACCATCATCAAGTTATTCCTCATCTATTCAATTCCCCTTACAGACACCTCTCTCTCTCTCTCTCTCTCTCTCTCTCTCTCTCTCTCTCTCAAAGCTTCCCATGCAAATTAGAGTGAGAGCAAGTTACGTTATCAAGGGAGGGTTGGTGTTTAGGACGCCTGGCTGGAAAAAGAAAGAAAAAAAGTGAGGGAAGTTATTTAGATGGGGAAAGAGAGAGAGAGAGAGAGAGAGAGAGAGAGAGAGAGAGAGAGAAAGAGAGAGAGGGGGGGGAACTATGAAAAACAGAGCAACAACAGACATGAAAATTAAGCTGAAAAGCAAAGATAAAAAGCAAAGAAAAATGAAAAAAAACAGAGGCAGGAGAAAGAAAGAGGCGAAGGAAAAGCAGAAAAAGGTGAAAGGAGAGTAGGAAGATGAGTCAGGAAGAGTAACAGGAGATACAGAGAAGGAAGGAGGAATGAAGGAAGGGAGAAAAGAAAGGCGAAGAAGAAAGGAAAGAAGCAAAGGAAGAAAGGCAGAGAAGGAAAGCAAATTGGGAGGAAATGAGAGAATGGAAGAAAAATTGAGATACAAAGGAAGAAAATAAAGGAGGAAGACAGGAAAAGAAGCAATGTGGAGAAAAAGTGAGAAAAAGAAATGGGAACCAGAGGAAGGAGGGAAGAGAGAGAAAGAAAAAGAAGAGACAAGAGGAGGAGGAGAAGCGTGAAGGGAGGAAGACAAGGAGGACAACAGAAGGAGGAAAGTAAAGTAGAGAGAGAAAGAGAGTAAAGTGGAGAGAAAATATAAAAAAAGGAGGAAGATGGCTGTCGGAGCGAGAGGCTGGAATTTGCTGGGGGTAAAAATGGAAGAAGCAAAATAGGTGCAAATTGGAGAGATGATGAGGAAGGCTAGAGGAGGAGGAGGAGGAGGAGGAGGAGGAGGAGGAGGAAGTCTTGGTGAGGTGCTGGTAGGTAAGAGGAGAAGACATGCAGGGAAATGAGGATGGGGATGTGAGGTTATGAGCTGAGATGAAATTACAGGCAGTGAGGTGAGAAAGGCGAGGAGGAGGAGGAGGAGGAGGAGGAGGAGACAAAAGATGGGGAAAGAAGTGAAGATCGAGTATGATGCTGGTGAAGATGAGGATTGGCCGGGGAAGGTAAGATGGAGGATAGGGGATAGTGAGGGCTGGGAATGGACAGAAGGAAGAAGGAAGATTAGAAGAGAGGATGGAAGCTAGGATAAAGACAGAAACTTAGAGATGATGATGATGATGATGATGATGATGATGATGATGATGATGATGATGATGATAATGATGATGATGGGAGGGTGAGACAGGAAGGGGTTGAGGAAGATGGGGTGTGAGAAAAATTGGCTGGGATAGGGACAGAGGATGGGAGGTGACAGTCAGAGCTAAAATTAAGAAGAGAGAGAGAGAGAGAGAGAGAGAATTGAAAACAAAAGGAGATGAAACAGAGAAAGTGGAAGAAAGGAAGGAGTAGAGACAGAAGAACTGAAGAGACAGGGGGACAGAAAAGAGACAGAAAAAGAGTTTGGAAGAAAGAGAGACTATGGAGGAGAGAGGAGAGGGTGGAGATAAAATTTTTGATGGTGGGGGGGGAGGAAGAATGATGGAGGGGTGAGGAGAGAAAAACCAGGAGGGAGAGAAGGATGTAATGTTGAAACTGAGAAGAGAAAACATGGAGGAATTAGGGGAAAAACCGGAGATGAGGATAATGAAAGGAAAACCGAGGAGGAGGAGGAAGAGGAAGACAAGAAAAACTAAAAAGCACTCAGAAAGTGCATACCTCCGCCAATGCCACTGCTCTTAAAAAGGATCCGGATCTGGATCCGTGGAGGTACAGTGTGGAATGCATAGGATCCGGATCCGCCCCCAAATTTAATCAATTGTTCCTTGACCCATGGCCCACTCTTCCACAAAATTTTATTGAAATTCATTAAGAATTTTTGGAGATATTGTGCGGGATACATACGATCCGAATCCGGGTCCGCTCCTAAATTTAATTGATTCTTCCTTGGCTCATGGCCCACGCTTCCACTAAATTTCATTGAAATTCATTGAGAACTTTTGGAGATATCGTGTGGACAAACAGACATGGGTGAATACATAACCTCCTCCAACTTCGCTGGTGGAGGTAATTAATACAAACAAGAAGAAGGGAAAAATGTGGGAATAGGAAGAGAAATAAGATAAAATGAAGAGAACGGAGGAAAAAGAGGAGCCAATTGAAGGGATAAGGAAAGAGAAAAAAAAAGCGAGAACGAGTAAAGAGGAGAGAGAAAAGAGAGAGAAAAAGAAAGAAAATAGAGTAATAAAGGGAGAAAGTGCGGGCGAGGGAGGTAACAGGAATGGACAGTGACATATATGGGTGGATTTACATGGAAAAAAGGCGGATTAGAGAGAGAGAGAGAGAGAGAGAGAGAGAGGGGCTGTAACAATATCCCCTCTAGAACTTCCTTTCCCATTCTCCCCCCAGTCTCTCTCTCTCTCTCTCTCTCTCTCTCTCCACCACCACCACCACATTATTTCATATCGCTCCAACCAGCCACCACCACCATCCGCTCTGGAGCAGGGGGGGGAGGACTGAGAGAGAGAGAGAGAGAGAGAGAGAGAGAGAGAGAGAGAGAGAGAGAGAGAGAAGAGAGAGAGAGAGAGAGATGGGGGGGGGAAAACAATAAAGATGTGGATGAGAAAGGACGACTGGAATACAGATATGAAAGAATGAAGAAGGAGCCGAGACAGATAGATAGACAGATAGATACATAGAAAGACAGACAGACAGGTAGACAGGCAAATCAACACAGAACAGAACGTGAGGAGAAACTAAAGAGAGGGAAAGTAAAGATGGAATAAAGAACAGGATAGTAAGTTTGACAGCAATGTGGAAGAGGACAGAAAGAGGAAAAGAAAAAATGAACAGAAAATGGCCTGAGAGGAAGAAAAGAGGAAGAGAGAGGAGAGGAAGAGAAGAGAAGGAGAGACGAGAAAAAATGGGAAGGGAAACGAAAAGAGCGAAGAGAAAAGAATGAGAGGAAAAAAATGAGGAGATTAAGAGAGAAAAGAGAAGAGGCAAGGAGGACAGAGGAAGAAAAGAGAATAAATAAAAAAGAGGAAGAGGAGGGAAAGACAGACGAAGGAATCAGAAGAGGAGGAGAGAGGATGCTGAGAGAAAGAGAGAGGGAGAAGAGAGAAAGAGAGAGGAAGAGGACAGGAAGAGAGAGGGAGAGGACAGGAAGAGAGAGGGAGAGGACAGGAGGGGGGAGGGAGAGGAGAGGAACAGAGAGGGAGAGGAGAGGAGAGGAGGGGAGAGGAAAGGAAAGGAGGAGAGAGAAAGAAAAGAGGAGAGGGTGAGGGGTATAATCTTCCCTACCCAAGAGGAAACGATATTAGAATTTAAGAGGAAGGGTAGGCTGAGATGAGGCCCTGGGGAGGGGGGAGGAGGAGAGGGAAATGAGGAAGGGAGGGAAGAAGGAAATGGGAGAAAAGGAAAAAAAAGTGAGTGAGAGAGAGAGAGAGAGAGAGAGAGAGAGAGAGAGAGAGAGTAACTGAGGTGTGAAGAGGGGACTGGGAGAAAGAATAAAAGAGGAGGAGAGGGAAAAAAGAGAGGAAACAGAGGAAAGAGAGAAAAGGGATGTAAATGAAGTATGCAAAGAAGGAAGAAAGACAAGTAAAGACAAACAGAAGAGAAACTGGTAGAGAAATAAAGAGAGAGAGAGAGAGAGAGAGAGAGAGAGAGAGAGAGAGAGGAAAAGTAAGGGATGGAGGAACTATAAAAAAAAATGCAAAGGAGAATGAAAGAGAGACTAACGAAGACAGAATGAGAGAGAGAGAAAAAGAAAAAGATTAAAAGAAACAAGAGAGAGGTAGAGTAACTGAGGTGTGAAGCAGGGGAAGAGAGAGAGAGAGAGAGAGAGAGAGAGAGAGAGAGAGAGAGAGAGAGAGAGAGAGAGAGAGAGAGAGAGAGAGAGAGAAATAACTAAGAATATGAATCACGACAGGACATGCCAAGTGTGAGAGAGAGAGAGAGAGAAATAACTAAGAATATGAATCACGACAGGACATGCCAAGTGAGAGAGAGAGAGAGAGAGAGAGAGAGAGAGAGAGAGAGAGAGAGAGAGAGAGAGACTAAATGGGGAAAATTGAAAAGCATGAACGAAAAGGATAAATAAAACGAAAATTAAAGAGAAAAAAATAGAATAAAGGAGGGAAAGAAAAAAGTAAAAAAATAAAAAAGAGAGAGAGAGAAATGTGGGAAAGATGTGCAGGCAGATAGCAAAGACCAAGGTGAGGAGAGAAAGAGAGAAAAAAAAGAGAGAGAAGGGGGGAGAGAGACATGGCACAGTGAAAGAACTGAAAATGAATACTTAAAAACAGTGCATGGAACGAGACAGAGGGAGAGGGAGAGAGAGAGAGAGAGAGAGAGAGAGAGAGAGAGAGAGAGAGAGAGAGAGAGAGAGAGATCTGCCTCAATATTACCTAATACACAGATATAATTGCTATTAAAATTTTTGATAATCACAGATGCATAAGAACAGGTCAAAAATAGATAGACACAGACAGATAGACAGACAGACAGACACACAGACAGATGGACAGGCAGAAAGACAGACAGACAAGCAGGCAGACAGACAGACAGGTAGTTAGCCAGGCGGAGACGTATATTGACAGACACACAAAAGTAGACAAGCAGGTAAGTATAGAAGGTTGAGTTAAACAGACAGACACAGTGATAGATAGACAGACAGATAAGATGCACAGATAGATACGCTGATAGACAGATAGATATAGACAAAAATAGAAAATGGAAGGAAACGAGAGAGGACGGGGAGGAAACAGAAGAGGGATGGCACCGAAGGGAGGGAGAAAATGGAGGAATTTAGAGAGAGAGAGAGAGAGAGAGAGAGAGAGAGAGAGAGAGAGAGAGAATGATATACAGAGGGGGGGGTAAAACAGTGCAATATATCAATGGTTTAAAAAGACCGGGCAAAAATAAAGGAGAATTGATGGTAGAGGTAAAGCAAGGTGAAATATAGACGTGGCACAGGATGCAATTAGTAAAGACAAACTGGGCTGTACTCAGTTTTATTTTTCTATTCCTCTCTCTCTCTCTCTCTCTCTCTCTCTCTCTCTCTCTCTCTCTCTCTCTCTCTCTCTCTCTTTCTCACATCTTTCTAGTTTTGTTTTTATTTCTCCTAATGTCTTTTTTTACTCTCTCTCTCTCTCTCTCTCTCTCTCTCTCTCTCTCTCTCTCTCTCTCTCTCTCTCTCTCTCTATCTCTCTCTCTCTTATTACATGTTGTTAGTGATAATAGTGAAAATGCAGAATCAATTTGCCCATCTATTTATCCGTCTATCTATCTATCTACCTACCCATCTTTAGCTGTGTATAATTTTCATCTATCTATTTACTTGTTTATTTATTTATTCATTTATTTATTTATAATGTGCAGAAAAACACCAAAACATGTAATTGATGGCCAAAAAAGCGGCAGTAAATTTATCGTGCATCTGAAAGGAAAAATATAGATAAATTAAAAAAAAATGAAAAAATGACTAAATTACATCCATCCATCCATCCATACTTACATACATACGTACACATACACATACATACATACATACGTACACACATACATACATACATACGTACATATATACATACATACCGGTACTTATATTTAACCCTTTCAGTTCAACGACAGCGTTTATATTATCTTTAACATACACCATCATCATCATATATCGTTGTCATCGAAACGACTCTCCTACATCGTTCATCATCATCATCATAACTATCACCACCAAAACCACCACTAGTTTCATCCTAATCATCATAAGCACCACCACCACCATCATCATCATCATCATCATCACATAGGACTCCTCTCTCTAATCCGTGGGGTGTTTACGTGTCCCATTCAAGTCAGCTAAATTTATGGATCTCATCTCTCTATGTTGCTCTCCCGCTCCCCCCCCCGTCTCTCTCTCTCTCTCTCTCTCTCTCTCAAAATGTCAGTTCCCTTAATTCTTCCCTTATATATATATAGATAGATAGATAGATAGATTGATAGATATCAGAAAAAATGCTGATTTTTCAAAATATTTCGTCAGTTCTGCGTAGAAATCAAGAACCTTTTATGCGTTTATGCTAATTTGTAAAGGCCTGAAATTCTGTAGCCTCGCCAGGTTTTTTTATTTCTCTTTTTTTCCCACTGCTGTGAAGGCCAGCTCAAAATTGTGTGTGTGTGTGTGTGTGTGTGTGTGTGTGTGTGTGTGTGTGTGTGTGTGTGTGTGTGTGTGTGTGTGTGTGTGTGTGTGTGTGCGTGCAATATACTCTTAGATATTAACACGCTCTCTGTCCAGCAGATTATAAACTGGTGTATATAAAATTTCAAATACGTGCAACAATCAACACCAAAAATTCAACTGCACAAAAAAAAAGTCGACGGGATAAAAACACGGCTTTCACTGTTTATGTTATTAATACAGCGAGTTTTCCGGGTCACGCTCCGTTGCTTATTAATTTCGGGTTGGGCTGTTTTCCTGGTTTCAAGTTATTTCCATATTAATCCATTTTCGCGAAGGTCTGTGCCGCTGATAAGTCACGCTGCCCACTGTAAACACACCCCGGCCGGACTCTCTCTCTCTCTCTCTCTCTCTCTCTCTCTCTCTCTCTCTCTCTCTCTCTCTCTCTCTCTCTCATTTGGTTATATAGTTACCACACAACATAATACCTGGTATACGGAGTTACAGGAAACCATATGGCTTGCCAACCAGTGTAGACTCACCCTAATATAGCACTACATCAAGTGAGTGGATGGTGGCGCCCGAATCTACCACGAACAAGGTATAATAGATAAAACAAATCGCTAAGCAAAGGGGTGCTAGAAAGCCTCCTAAGCCGGTCAGAACACAAGGCAAAGTGAGTTGGAGAGGCGTGTTCTGTGGAAGGAAAATACTGCTGAATAAGTGGTTGGTGAAATCAGTGGAGCCAACAGCCAGAATGAGAAATGAAGTGGAGTAAAGGGGTTAAAGAAGCGAGAGTGAGGCGCTGGCAACATACTGCATTTTACACACACACACACACACACACACACACACACACACACACACACACACACACACACATTATCCCCCTTACCATTTTCCACAACACACCTCACATCATTTCCCATCCTACTACGTCAGCCTATTAGCCTCTCTTCTCCACTTTCCACACTCCCTATCCCTTTCCTCCCTCCCACAGTGCCACTATCTTCTCTCCCCTCCCCTCCCACACCCACCCACTATCTCTCCTCCTCCCACACCCATCTACGTCTCCCTACCCCCTCCCAAACCCATAATATCTCCCTCCTTTCACACCCACCCTCTATCTTTTCTTCTCTTCCCACACCCACCCACACTCTCTCCCCTTCTCCCACACCCACCCACACTCTCTCCCCTTCTCGCACATCCACCCACACTCTCTCTCCTTCTCCCACGCCCACCCACAACCCCCCTAACCCCCTCCCATCGGCACAGAGCATCCTGGCCCCCATCCAAACGACCAGACATAAATCCACGCTCCTTGTAGAGACTCCCGCAGATTCACGGCCATGCTTTTTAACGTTATATATGCAGCCTCATTAGACTTTCTTGCCTCCGCCACTATATTCACTCGGAGTCTATTTGTCACCCTGTCGCTCCGGGGCCAGCTCGGCGGGGAGTCTTAACCTCGTTTCTTGTGCTAGTCTGCTCGAGTCTGCCTACGCCTTGGCCCCATCCCCGTCCCCACTTCGAGGATGATGACGTCTCTCTCTCTCTCTCTCTCTCTCTCTCATGCTTGATACTTCCAGACGATATTACGTGTTGCAAAAGACTCTCCACACTTGAATGGACCTCTCAAAGTGAAGGGATCAACCTCGTCCCTTGTGTACTCTGCCCCAGCCTGCCCTTGCCTTAGTTCCCTCTCCTTCCCCACTTCCCCCACCTCCAGAATGATGATCCCTTTCTACCTTATTCTCAGCAACTTCAGAATTCTCAGCACCTTCAGGCAATTTTACAAGACGCCTCTGTATAATTCTTACTACCGCCAAGCGACTTTATTTGAAACAGATAAGGGACATCTTGAAATATTAACCTCAAGTCTGTCTTTACCTTGCCCCCCTCCCCTTCCCCACCTTGAGAATAATAAGGTCTCTCCAGCTTACTATTTTTACCCCAAGATTTTATTGATACTTAAAAGGCCCACCTCAAAATGAAATGACTACCCTGGTTTCTTCTCTGGCCTACCCAAGTCTGTCTTTGTCTTGCCCCTTCCTTTCTGAACCTCTGGAATGATGACGCCGCTCTATTTGCTCGATATCTATCTATGTCTATCTATCTATCTGTCTACTGTATCTATCTATTATCGGACCTCTAATAACAATGGGATTACTCTTGTTCTTTTGGTAAGCTGACTCATCCTGCCCTTCCCTTGCCTCCCCTCCTCCCCTTCACCTCCACAATAAAGCCTCCTTAGCTTCTTGAAACCTCCAGACGATTTTATTTCTGCTTCTAAGGAAATCTCACCCCTGCCTTGCTCCTCCTCCAGAAAGACGAAATGTATTTTATTTTTGGTCGTGACGTCTCTCTATTTTATTTTCGATTATTCCAGACGATTTTATTGATGCTTAAAAGGACCTCTCACAGCGACATAATTTCAGATATTAAGTATATTAAAAAAAATTATCTTCCTTGGTGAATAACGATGCCATTTTTTCTTTTCTTTTTTATCTTTCTTGTAAATAATGAACAAGTTTTATATCTTTTCTTTCCTCTTTTTTTTTTTTTACTATGGCACTGAGCTGGTCTCCACGTCACATTTGTCATTTTTAACATATTCCATCATGCATCACAGCTGACACTATGTTCCTGTTACTTACTTTATTACTATTATTATTATTATTATTATTATTATTATATTATTACTATTATTATTATTATTATTATTATTACCATTATCATTATTAGTATTATTACCATTATTATTATTATTATTATTATTATTATTATTATTATTAGTAGTAGTAGTAGTAGTAGTAGTAGTAGCAGTAGTAGTACAGTAGTAGTATCACCATTATTATTTTAATACTTATTATTATTACTAGTATTAGTATGAGTATTATCATTATTATTATTAGAAGGAGGTCAAAATTCTATCCGCAGGGAATACGTGGTTGCACTTTTTTCATCCCCTAACTCATTCCAACCACTATCCAGCCACACACCATCCCTCACTCACTTTCTCACTCCTCTCACAATGTCCCTGGAGTCGCTTTTTATTGCAGCTCTATATGAGGCACTAAAACTTTACGATGACTAGAGTCCGTACAGAGCTTTTTTAGAGTTTTCATGGAGCTTTTTAGAGTTTTCATACAGCTTTTTCTTCAGTTTTCATAATGCTTTTTTTTAGAGTTTTCATGGAGCTTTTTTTTTTAGTTTTCATAGAGCTTTTTAGACTTTTCACGGAGCTTTCTTAGAGTTTTCATTGTGCTTTTTTTAGAGTTTTCATGGAGCTTTTTTAGAGTTTTCATGGAGCTTTTTTTTTTTTAGTTTTCTGCGAGCTTTTTTTAGTTTTCACAGAGCTTTTTTAGAGTTTTCATGAAGCTTTTTCTGGAGTTTTCATGGAGCTTTTTCTGGAGTTTTCATGGAGCTTTTTCTGGAGTTTTCATGAAGCTTTTTCTGGAGTTTTCATGAAGCTTTTTCTGGAGTTTTCATGGAGCTTTTTCTGGAGTTCTCATGGAGCTTTTTTAAGTTTTCATAGAGTTTTTTTTAGAGTTTTCATAGAGCTTTTTTTAAGGTTTTCATAGCTTTTTTTTAATATATTTTTTAGAGCTTTTTTAGTTTTTTTTATAGAGCTTTTTACAGAGCCGACCAGAAGACCAGCCATAATTAACAGCAGGCTCCTATGACCCACTCCCAGCTGAATAAAATCGTCTGGAGCCAGCTGAGGGAGATGCTAGAGCTGTCCGCACCATGAAAGGGGTTAAGAGCGGACTTATACCCCTTTCACTCTAACCTGGTCTAAAATTGCCATCCCTCCATCTCTATCTTGGCCTACGGCGAGAAGTGCCTGGAGTTGTGTGTGTGTGTGTGTGTGTGTGTGTGTGTGTGTGTGTGTGTGTGTGTGTGTGTGTGTGTGTGTGTGTGTGTGTGTGTGTGTGTGTGTGTGTGTGTGTGTGTGTGTGTGTGTGTGTGTGTGTGTGTGTGTGTGTGTGTGTGTGTGTGAATACCCATAAACACCCAATACAGAAAGCCAATTAACTCTCATCATTCCTCTCTCTCTCTAATTATACCCCTCATATCAGGACACTAAATGAGGTGCTTATCTTGGAACAGGTCGGGCTGGTGTCGCTTATGATAACGCTACGACTGATAAGAGATCGGATCGCCCTGATAAGCACAGGTCAAAGGTCAATAGCGCCGGGGGATATCGTATTTTAGGAGCTGAGAAATTATCACCTCTTATCATCAGCCTTATCACCTGGTTAAGTTACCTATACTCTGTTCACTTTGACTTGGCGTAAAATTGCCACCCCCCCATCTTCAATGCTTAGCTGTATTAATAGATTAGCACTAGAATACGGTACTAGTCACGAAGAAGTTCTATGGAAAGGATGCAGCGCCATAGTATTATCCTATTCTACCTCTGAGCTACGGGAAATAAGCTACAGAAGGACGAAGACCTCCACCTACTTCTATCTATTTATCTATTGCCAGACGCCTTAATCCCGTAAGGGGTGGCCACAAACTAATCGCCTCCATGTCGCCCTGTCCCCCGCCATTTCACTGCCCTGCTCTTAGCTCACACACCCCTCTCTCATAGACCCCTACTTAAAGCCAATAAATGATACATACACACATACAACAAAGCCAGTAAGACACGAACAAAAATCATGTAAAAATAACCTCGGTGACATCTGAGGACAAAATTACAAGTCAAGTGGTCTGTTAGTTCACTTAAGGTGCTAAGAATCCACGCGAGGGGGAGAATTTGAGAGCCTTGTGTGTTTGTGTAAGATGATGTGTATTTCCTGGTACCCTGATCTACTGCACACACACCTGCTGTTTCCATGTGTTTGTTCGAAGCTGAATAAATCGGCAGATAGCAAGAATAAAGCTTAACAAGACGTCAACGAACTGCAGGGACAGACGAACAGAAGTAAAGACAAAGGGCAATAACAACCAAGACGCTGAGATGCTGCCATGGAGACAGTGGGGTATAATTGGCTCTGCTGCAGCTACACATTGGGTGAATCTCTAAACGAGCCAGTTGGGATATGCGTGAGCCGGGGCGATTAAGTGTGCTGCTAATTACTGAGCATCAAGGAACGAAGTGACGACGAAACAATACCATAAACAAGAGGGAGAGACGCCACACCAACTCCCTATAAAACATGTAAGGGAGGAGTATCTGATTCTCCATTGAGTCTGATATTATTTTCATGAGACAATGAATGGAGGAAGGAAAAACAAAGGAAATAAAAAAACAAGCAGACTGTTCTTAAAATCGAATTACTGCATTCTTGCCTGACCCTCAACCCTTCCCTTACGTTGGGTATAAAAAGTATCAAAACTGTCTAAGCTGACCTTGTCCCGTGGCCCTGACCTTCAGCTAATGTTCTAAAAATATTGCATGATGGTGAGAGAGAGCAAAAGATAAACAGAAAAAACGTTGTGTGTGTGTGTGTGTGTGTGTGTGTGTGTGTGTGTGTGTGTGTGTGTGTGTGTGTGTGTGTGTGTGTGTGTGTGTGTGTGTGTGTGTGTGTGTGAGAGAGAGAGAGAGAGAGAGAGAGAGAGAGAGAGAGAGAGAATGCAGAAACAATAAAAGAGATACGAGAAGAGGAACACGAATCGAAGCGAGGCTGAGTGAAAGAGAATGCCGGAGGAGCGGAGATGGAGGGAAGGTGAAAGAGAGGCGTGAAATGTGAGAAGGAAGGGGGAGAAGAGAGGGAAAGAAGAGAAATGGAGGAGGTATACAAAGGCTGAGATGAGGAGACGAGGAGGAGGAGAAGTAAGAGACTGTGATGGAGAGAGAAGGATGAGACAGAAGGTTTGTGAGGGGGAGGGTGGAAGAGGAGAAGGAAAGGCATACGAAGAGTGGCTGGGAGTAGGGCAAAGCAGGGCAAGGAAAGACAGGATAGGGCAGGGCAGGACAGACTAGGACAAGGCAGGGAAAGTCAAGGGAAGGCAGGGAAGGGCAGGACAAGACAGTATAGAGAAGTGCAGGGCAGGAGAGGTAATGACAGAGAAAGGCATGCCAGGACAGGGCAGAAGAGAACAAGGCACGGCAGGGCAAGGAAGGGCAAGGCAAGTAAGAGCAGGGGAAGACAAGGCAGGAGCGGGCAAGGCAGGGCAAGGCAAGGCAAGGCAAGGCAAGACAAGGCAGGGCAGGGGAGGGCAGGGTAGGTTGGGGAGGCGGCAGTAACCAGGTTAGTGAAGCAGGAGCTGGCTGAGTCAACAGGATGGAAAGTTTGACGTCAGGAAGACACAGTCCTTGACTTACCACCCCAACCCACCACACCTTCCCAGAACAGACAGACAGACAGACAGATAGAAAGACAGACAGGCATACGGACAAATAGATAGACAGATAGACAGATGAAGAGACAGTCTACCATATATATATATAGAGAGAGAGAGAGAGAGAGAGAGAGAGAGAGAGAGAGAGAAAAAATTATTGACAAAATGTGT
>NC_137015.1:1911819-1951819 GCF_032717465.1 Coenobita brevimanus
CACACACACACACCTCCCCAACCTCTCTCTCTCTCTCTCTCTCCCAGTGCCGCGCCGAAACAAGTGTCAAGTGTCAGGCGAGGACCATGGCTGCTGACTTTATGAGAACGTATTGCTGACTCAGGCCCCAAGTCAGCACCAACAGACGATATACTATCCTTGTCACACTCGATCTCCTTGGTTTTTAGGAAGCTCTCTCTCTCTCTCTCTCTCTCCACCTACCTACCTACCTACCTGCGTATCTATCTATCCACCTCTTTCTACCTACCTACCTATATATCAATCTCTCTCTCTCTCTCTCTCTCTCTCTCTCTCTCTCTCTCTCTCTCTCTCACACACACACACACACACACACACACACACACACATACAAAACCTTCAGTCACCACTACAACCACACAGATAACAACTACTGCTCCACAAACTCACTACATGATAACCACGTTCATGTGCACAAACCTATCTACGTACACATAATGACACTGGTACACACACACACACACACACACACACAATAAGGGACTCTCTCTCTCTCTCTCTCTCTCTCTCATTCTTCAATTTTTTCTCTTCCTCTCTCCCCCTCTTACTCTCCCTCTCTCTTCCTCTTATCTTCCACTTCTTTTTTTATCCAATTCTTATTTCTCTCTCTCTCTCTCTCTCTCTCTCTCTCTCATTCTTCAATTTTCTCTTCCTTCCTCCCCCTCTTACTGTCCCTCTTCCTCTTATATTCTATTCCTTTCTTCTCCTATTCTCTCCCTTCTCTCTCCTCCTTCCTCCTTCTCTTCCTTATCCTTCAACATTTCTTTCGTTCCTCCTTCAAGTCAGAATAATTAATTTCCCCCGAAATAATGCAGTCCCCTATTTAGGCTTTTTTTTTTCCTATCTTCTTTTTCCTCTTTCCTCTTCCTTGATTGTCTTCCTCAGTTTTTCTCTTGACTTTTACTCCTTTTCCTCCATTTTACTATCTCTCTCTCTCTCTCTCCCTCTCTCTCTCTCTCTCCCAACTTCGAGATTGCTAACTTCATTCTTTGTCACTGAACCCTTTTTATTCTCCTCATTATCTCTCTCTCCCTCTTTCTTCTCCCCAACCCTCCTCTCTCTCTCTCTCTCTCTCTCTCTCTCTCGAAATTTCTTGCTCTCTTTTCTAACTTATTCACTCCCTCCCTCTTTATCAGTCTGTAAACACAATATCAATGACAACCGCTTCTCACCCCACACCTACAAATCGTCTCCACACACCTGAAGAAAATCGTCTGGAGGTCCTAAGATGTGAGATATGATGCGTCCTCGTTCTGAAGGGGTTAATGAACGGGGGTGTGACCTAACTACCCCTTGGAACTGTTTAATTAGACTCATTATGTGCTAATTTCTCGTCTCCTTGGATCATACCCACTCCATTCCTCAAAGACAGGGGATGATGATGATGATGATGATGATGATGATGATGGTGATGGTCGTGCTGATGATAATGATGACGATACTGATAATGATTACGGCGATGATGATGATGATGATGATGATTATGACGACAACAACAGCAAAGACGATAAATGATGATAACGATAACAAAGTCATGTTCCCCAGGTCACTACTGCTCCAATCACACACACACACACACACACACACACACACACACACACACACACACCACTTCAACCCATTAAAAAAAAAAAAGGGGGGGAGGTTGCGGAGGAGGAAAAAGATAAAGTCTCCTCTAAATAAAAAATAAAAAGATTTAAAAAAAATGGAAAAAATGACCCTACTCTATTTTCAGCTTACCAGATACTATTTTGGAAAGCTCTCCGTATAGAAGGATTTATGGCATTCCGGATAGTATTCCCAAAGCGAGCTGATGCATTGTTTTTCTCTGCATTACAGGCAATACGCCATGAAATCACGCGCGAAAACCACAAAACGCGAAAAACATGAATAGTGGCATTGATCCGGATATCGCGTTACAGTCAATTAGAGAGAGAGAGAGAGAGAGAGAGAGAGAGTGAGATTGTGGTGGTGTTGCGGTGTGGTGTATCTTTGTTGGGTGGTGTAGTTTGGTTCATACCAGATGGAACGATACCGTAGACGGGAGATCGTTGTGGTGTGGTGTGGTGTGGTTTGTGGTGGTATGATGTTTCGGTGGTGTGGTGTGGTCGTTTGTGGTGGTGTGATGTTACGGTGGTAACGCGAAGTGCGGTGTGGTGTGATGTTAGGGTCGTGTGATGGTGAGTGATGCAGTGGTGAGGTGAGGTGTATTGTGGTGTGGTGTGATGTTATGGTGAGTGGTGTAGCGGTGTGGTGTGATGTTATGGTGAGTGATGTAGTGGTGTGATGTTATGGTGAGTGGTGTAGTGTATTATAGTGTCGGTGTGGCATGACTGATGGATTGTCTTTCTTTCTCCCTTCTCCCTCTGCACCCAACGGCACACTTAGGGACCTGGAAGTCAAATCAGCTGCTGGGAATCATGTCATAGGGAAAAAGACTCAAGAAAAACAAGAAAAAGACAAAAAACGAAAAAAAGAGAGACAGAGAGAGAACGGTCAGCTTTAAAAAAATGAAAAAGACCAATAGAAAAAAAGGAGAAAGGGAGAGAAAGCAGACGAAGATTATGGAAAAACGATAACTAAGGAAAAAACAGAAAACGAAAAAACAAAAACTAAAAAAACAAAAAGAGAACCATCAGTTTAAAGGAAGTTGAAAAAAGACCCAAAGAAAAAGAAAAAGAAGGGGAGAAAGACGAAGATTAAGTGAATCATCCAATTATGTTAAGGAAGAGGAAAAGGAGGGGAAGGAAGATGCAAAAGGGCACATCTGAGAAGAGAATGGGAAGAGGAGAGGGGAGGAGAGGAGGAGGAAAAGGACAGGAGAGGAGGAGGAGGAGGAGGAGGAGGAGGAGGAGGACGACGACGACGACGACGACGACGACGACGACGACGACGACGACGACGACAAGACGATAGAAGATGAAGAAATAATGTGAGAGAGAGAGAGAGAGAGAGAGAGAGAGGCGGGCACATTATTCCCGTGGAAGTTAATTATTTCGGGGTCGGGGTAAAATTCCCGGTTTGACTTCAGCCGCGGTGTGGAAAAAAAAGAAAAAAAAAAAAAAAAAAACAGGGGAGAAATACTAGGCGCAAAAACATACCAGCTGAAAAAACGGCAGCTAAAAACACAAGAAAAAGTACCAACGGATAAAAACACCAGGGTAAAAACACCAAAGGGAAAAACACGGAAGGAAGGAATATCAGAGTTAAAACACCATTGGAAAAAGTACGAGGAAAATACCAGAAGGAAAAGACACCAGCGAAATAAATACCAGCGGAAAAATACCACAGGAAAAAATGCCAGGGGAAAAAATACCAGAGGAAAAAATACCGGGGGAAAAACACCGGAGGAAAAAATATCAGAGGAAAAATACCATAGGAAAACATACGAGGAAAATACCAGGATAAAATACCAGGAGGGAAAAATACCAGCGATAAATACACGAGGAAAAATACGAGGAAAAAATACCAGAGGAAAAACACCAGGAGGAAAAATACTAGATGAAAAAATACCAGGGGAGGAAAAGAACTGAAGAAGAAAAAGCACCGGGGGGAGAGGAGAGAAAAATCCATGAAATTTTATCCCAAGTAGGAAAAAAATACTCGAAGAAAAACTGTCCTAAGTAAGTATTTTAAGTAAGTGTTCTAAGTAAGTGTTCTAAGTAAATTATCTAAGTGTTCTAAGTAAGTGTCCTAAATAAATGATCTAAGCAAGTGTTCTAAGTAAATGTTCTAAGTATGTGTTAAGTGTTTTGAGAGGGAAAAAGCAGGAAATAACTAACCAAAAAAAATCAATCACAAGAGAAATATATTGGCCAAAAAGGGGAAAAAAAAAAAAACAAATGGAAAAAAGTACTAGAATAAAAACTGCTGTAAGATTAAATAGTCTGAGAGAGAGAGAGAGAGAGAGAGAGAGAGAGAGAGAGAGAGAGAGAGAGAGAGAGCACATTATTCCCGTGAAGTTAATTATTCCGGCGTCGAGGTAAAATTCCAGGTATGACTCCAGCCTTTGATGCAGCGGGGATCAAAAGAGAGGAGCCACCGCGATGATTGAGGGGGAGGGAGAGAGAGAGGGAGACAGGGAGAGAAGGAGGGAGGGAAAGAAGGAGAGGAGCGGGAGAAATAGTGAAGGTAGAGAAGAGAGCAAGGTGAGAAGAAATGTAGTGGTAGACGTGGAGGGACAGGGAAGTACTGGGTGGTAGAGAGAGGGAGGAAAGGAGAAAGGGAAAGAAGGAGGAAAGGAGGAAAGGAGAGAGGGACAGGAGGGAGGGAGGAAAGGAGGAGTGGGAGAAATAGTGGAGACAGAGGAGAGTGGTGGGGAAAGGAGAGAGGGAGGAGAGGAGAAAAGTTGTGATGGAGTGGAGGGAGAGGGAGTGAAGAAGTGAGTGGTAGAGGGAGGGAGGGAGGGAGGGAGAGGAATAGTAGGAGAAATGTTATGGTGGTGATGGAGAGGACGGAGGGAGGGAGGAGAGGAGAGAAACAAAGACAATAATGCACTGATGGAGATAGAGATGAAAGAGTGAGTGTGATGGAGGAAGAAAGGGTGAGGAAATGACAAATATAATGATGGGGAGAGGGAGGAAGAGAACTGGGGAGAAGGGAGGAAGAGAGAGGGGTGAAGTGGAGGGAGGAATGTAATGGAGAGAGAGAGAGACAGACAGACAGACAGACAGACAGAGACAGACAGACAGACAGACAGCCAAAGACAGATATACAAACACTGACTATTCAAGATGATACTAAGAAAAAAATAAGATGACAGAACAGCTTGAGAAGAAAGACGTATGTGTTAAAGTGAAAGCTGAAGATAACAGTGAAAGAAAAAAGAGGATTATAAAAGACAGGAGACTGGGAGAGTGGAAAGATATGAAGGAGGAGAAGGAGAAATAGAAGGAGGTGGAGAATGACAAGAAGAAGGAGGAGGAAGAGAAGAAGAAGGAGGAGGAAGAGAAGAAGAAGGAGGAAGAGAAGCAGAGAGAGAACGAGGAGAAGGAAAATGAGAAGAAGGTGATGACGGTGGTGAAGGCGGGTAAGAGAGAAATGAACAGAAAAAAAAAAAACTACAGTATTGTTTTTACCTGACGGGCAAGTAAAGTCAGGAGGGTTAATTTGACTAGTAACCAAGGAGACTCCAACCTCAAAACCAGGTGAAAACGAACGGACTACAGGTAACGAAAGAATGAGTCCTCGTTCAGAAGGGGTTAACCTGATGATGGAAAATAATATTGCTTGGTTAGGACGGAAAAAAAGGGTGTAAGGAGGTGGAGGGAGAAATGAAAGGGGAAAACGAAGACCATAAGGGAAAAAGGGAAAAGGGAGAAAAATATGAGAAAGAAGGGGAAATCGGATGAAAGAATGAAGGAGAAGAAGGGTGGTGGAAGATTGGAGATAAGGGCAGGAGGAGGAGGAGGAGAAACAAAATGGAAAGAAAGACTGAGGAAAAAAAGGGATATGAGAAAGTAATAACTAAAAAAAAAAAAGGAGGAAGCACACACGGATAGAAGAAAAAATGGGGGGAGGGGAGGAGAAGGCAGAGATAGAGTTAAGAGAAGGAGGAGGAGGAAAGGAGAGAATGGAGAGAAGAGAAGAAGAGAGAGAGCCAGGTAGAAAGTGCTGTTTACACGGAGGCATCATCTTCAACATACCTCGCCCGGGGTAAACAGTAAACAGTGGGCCTGGGTAAACAAGAGAGAGAGAGAGAGAGAGAGAGAGTATAATGGTGAGATTCCAAGGTTTTCTGAAGACGCTAAAAGAATACAAAGGAAGAGATAAGAATAAAAAACAAAAAGAGAGGCGATGCGAAGAAGGAGACGAGAGGAGGAGGAGGAGAATAAAGGGAAAGGAGAAAGAGGAGGAAATAAGCAATATCTCAAGGCTTTTTTAAGATGCCAGAAGTGAAAAGAAGAACAAAGATAAGAAAAAGAAGGTAAAGGTGAAGAGGGGTGAAGAAATGAGAGAGAAAAAGAGAGGGAAAAAGAGAATGGAAAAAGAGGAAAATATATGAGAAATCACGGGTTTTACAAGATGCCAGGAGTGAAGACGAGAAAAGAGAGGCGAGCCGAAGAGAGAGGAATGGAGAGAGAAGAATAAGAAAGGGAGAATGAGAAATAGAGAGACGAAAATAATTCTCAAGGCTTTATTAAGAGGCCAAAAGAGACGAGAGGATAATAAAGAGAAGAGGACTGAAGCGAGGTGCAAAGAGAAGAGAAAAGGCGAAGAGAAAAAAGAGGAGAATAAGAACGTAAGAAAGAACGTACAGGAAAAGGGACCGGAAATAAACGAGAGGGAGAGAAGAGAAAACTAGACAAGAGAAGAAAGAGGAGGAGAAGTGAGGAAAGAGGAAAATAAGAGGAAAAGAGAGGAAGAAGATTTGGAAGATGAGAGGAAAGTATGTAAGAGATATCCAGGTTTTTCTAAGATGCCAGACGCGAAGACAATAGAGGGAAAAAAAAAAAGCATATGAAGGAATGAGAGGCAAGACGAAGCAAAAAGAGGACAGAGAGAGTGTGAAAGTAAGAGGGGGAAAGAAGGGAGAAAAAAGGAGAAAATAAATGAGAGATCCCCAGGTTTTCTCAAGATGCCATTGTTGGGGAGAGTAATGAGTTGCCAGCGAGGTTCTTTGATTACGAGGTGAGGAAAAAATTGGACCCTTTTTGTGCGGGACTAAAGTTTTTTTTTTCTTTTTTTTTTAATAAGAAGTATAACTGTCGCTTATTGTTAGTATAATGAGGTGGCCTGGGGTGGGGTGGGGTGGGGTTGGGGGTGATTTAAAGATGTCTGCCGATTAGTGGATTTAAAAATGCCTGCCTATGGAATTTGTAGATTTAAAAATGTCTGCCGATGTGAGATTTGTGGATTTAAAGATGTCTGCTGATGTGAGACTGGTGGATTTTAAAATGTCTGCTGTTTGATCAGTGGATTTAAAAATGTTTGCTGATGTGAGACTAGTGGATTTAAAGATGTGTGCTGATGTGAGACTGGTGGATTTAAAAATGGCTGCCAATGGGATTTTTGGATTTAAAGATGTCCACCAATGTGAGGCTGGTGGATTTAAAGATGGCTGTCGATATAAGGTTGGTGGATTTAAAGATGGTGGCCAATGTGAGATTAATGGCTGTAAAGATGGCTGCCAATGTTAATGGATGTAAATATACTTTTCGATGTCAGATTAGTGGATTTGCAGGGCTGCATTGTGACGGAGTTTGTAGAGCGTATGTCAGACTTCGCATACGCTACTGACAGGGTGCAAACGTATGGTAATAAATGAAAGAGCACATTACCAGCACCCAATTTAAATGTCTGCCACGGATGGATACGAACCCAGATTCAAGGCATCGACGATCGGGAGACAAACGCAATAACCACTGAGGCACAGTGACTTCTGATGATAAAAAATGATATTATAACCCTAATTACTAGTTCTATAAGGGGGAAAATCATTTAAAACAATAATTAAAGTTTCTGTGTCTTTGTTGTCAATTGATGTTTACTTATATATTTCTTGTTAATTTTTATTTTCTTTTTCTCTGTTCTTTTCATCACTTTTCTTTCTGTGTTCAGTTTCCCAGAATTATGTGTACTCTTGCATTCTTGTGTGTGTGTGTGTGTGTGTGTGTGTGTGTGTGTGTGTGTGTGTGTGTGTGTGTGTGTGTGTGTGTGTGTGTGTGTGTGTGTGTGTGTGTGTGTGTGATGTTCCTGTGGTTTTTATTCTCTTCTTTGCTTGCTCTCTCTTCTTTGTTCTCCTTTGTTCTCTCTTGACTGGCAGCTCTCTTTGTTCTTTATACTCTCTCTCTCTCTCTCTCTTCCCACGCCTGTCACTACCTTTCTCTCTCCTCCCACACTCCTTTCAATCTCTCTCTTCTTTCCCTCCATCTCTACCTCCTTTCCTCCCTCTCTCCCTTCTCCTCATGCCTCCTACACCAAAATCTACTCTCTCTCTCTCTCTCTCTCTCTCTCTCTCTCTCTCTCTATCCCAGCTTCTGTTTCCTCATACCTCTCACATCTCTATTCTCTCCAATTCTCTCTCCCTCCCTCTCTCCCTATCCCCATCTCCCTTGCAACTCCACCTATTCTTTCTCCTGCTACCTCTCGTATTCCCTCCCTACTTCCTTCCCTCCCTCCTTCCCTCACTCTCTCCAATTATCTCTCCCACCCTTTCTTCTTCTCCCTATCCTCCCTGCACTTTCACCTACTCCCTCATTCTCCCCTCCCTCCTATCCTTCCCTCCGTCTCTCCTCTCCTTCCGTCCATCTCCCCTTCCCTACCTGCTTCCCCTTATCCTTCCTGCACCTACACCTATTCCCTCATTCCCTCCCCTCTCCTTCCCTCCATCCTTCCTCTCCTTCCCTCCATCCCTCCTCTCCTTCCCTTCATCCCTCCTCTCCTTTCTTCCTTCCCTCCCTCCCTCCCCTCCTTCCCTCCATCCCTCCTCCCCTTCCTTCCTATCCTTCCTTCCTTCTCTCCATCCTTCCTCTCCTTCCCTCCATCCTTCCTCTCGTTCCCTCCATCCCTCGATCTCTCGTTCCCTCCTTCCCTCCATCCTTCCTTTCCTTCCCTCCCTCCCTGCCACAACTTCAGACGTAATTTTAGTCAATCAGCGGGTCGAGTTTGTGGTGTTGTGCTGCGCTGATCCCACTCTCAACTTGGCCCTCTCAAATTGCTGTTGTGTGCTGTTTCCTCTGTGCTGTATCTGGGTGCTGTGTGCTGTTATGTGCTGTATCTGGGTGGTGGTGTGTGCTGTTATGTGCTGTATCTGGCTGGTGTGTGCTGTGCTGTTCTTGGGTGTGGATGTTCTATGTGCTGTGAATGGGTGGCATGTGCTGTACTTGGATGCTGTGTGCTGTTGTGTGTGCTGTATCTGCATGTTCTGTCCTACTACTTGTGTTGCATTTGGGTGGCGTGTGTGTGTGTGTGTGTGTGTGTGTGTGTGTGTGTGTGTGTGTGTGTGTGTGTGTGTGTGTGTGTGTGTGTGTGTGTGTGTGATATTCCAGGATGTGTGCTTTTTACTAATCTGTTATAGTTCTGACTGTTTTTTGCTGTCTAAAGAGTATGATGAAAAGAGAAGAGAAAAAAGACCAGTGAAAAGAGGAGAAAGTGAGAAGAGACTGATGAAAAGAGGAGAAAGAGAAAAGAGACTGATGAAAAGGGAAGGAAAGGACCGAGAAATATGAAGAGGGGAAAGAAAGAAGAGAGGAAGAGAAAGAAAAAGGAGAGAATTTGGGAGAAGAAGACAGCACAACGGAGTATAAAAAAGATGATGAGAAGAGAAGGGAAGATGACAAATGCGGAAGATATATTTACAGAGAAGAAAGAAGGAAGTGAGATTTAAGGAGCAGAGAAGACATATGAAAAGCGTCATGAGCTAGAACTGAAAGAAGATCAAAAAGACAGGACGAGAATAAAAGCTGAAAAAAAACAACAACAGCTAAGTGACAGCCTTGCGAGGAGGGGAGATAAGAAAGTAAAGAATATGAAAGAGACTGGAGTGAGTGAAGATCATGGAGGAGGAGAAGGAGGAGGAAGAGGAGAAAGAGGAGGAGGAGGAGAAAGAGTAGGAGGAAGAGGAGGAAGATAAAGACGAAGTGGAAGCGAAGCCTGCGAAAGGAAGAGGGCAACACAATACCCTACCTTCCAGCAATGTGACTTCCCAGAATCTTGGGTGTCGACGTCCTATCCTACTCTAACCCCTAACATACTATCTTATTCTAGCTAACCACAGGCGATTTTTCACGCTACTGGCACACACACACACACACACACACACACACACACACACACACACATGCACTTCTCTCACCCACACACACGTACACAAACTCCATCCACCCACTTACACATCCACACCCACACACACACACACACACACACTCTTACATGCATCCACTGTCAGTATGGACCTTCACCTCCACACCATGACCTTTCTATACCAACCCCGATCTGAAACACACTCACTCTGTTGCGGCAAAGCTTCATTCTTACTTACGTAGGGACCCGTCAAAATTCGTCTCACCCTTGTCTCAAATTTACGGCTCTCCATCTGAGTGACGAGGGACGGGTCGAGATAAATAAACGAAAGCCATTACTGTCAGTCTACTTTTCATCTGACGGAACCGGGTCACTCCTACTACTTGTATACGAAGTCGTGGGTGAGTGAAAATCGGTGAGTCTTAGTTATGAGGCAGATATGAGTCTCCTTGGTTACTAGTCAAAATGGCCCTCCCCCCTGACTACACTTTGCCATCAGCTGAGTTGAAAATAGTTACCAATTTTCCTCAGGTAGAATAAAAAAGGCGAGAAAATGAGGGAAAATGAGATGGAGAGAAAAAAAAGAGGAGGGAAGAATGGAAAGGCGAGGGATGAGGGAAGGATGATGGATGAGGAAAAGGGAGAGGGGAAGCAGGAACAGAGAGAGAGGACAAGGAAGGATAGAGGAAAGGAGGGAAGGATAGATGTGGAATGAGGGAAGAAGGGAAAGAGTGAGGAGGAAGGAGGGAAGGAGAGAGGAGGAATGAGAGAAGGAGGGAAGGAGAAAGGAGAAAAAAGAGATGGGGAGGGAGGGAAGCAGGGAAAAGGGAGGGGTAAGGGAAGGAGCAATGGGAAGAGGGAAATTGCTTTTAGCGAAGGATGCAGCCATTCCGGCCCCTCTTGGATCCTCTTCAAAGACTAATTCTCGTTTCTGCTTCGTAACCCTGACCCTCTACCGATTGAAGCTGCAATAGATGATAAGGTGAATAAAGAAGAAGCAGGCCGTCTCTCTCTCTCTCTCTCTCTCTCTTACACACACACACACACACACACACACACACACACACACACACACACACACACACACACACACACACACACACACACACACACACACACACACACACACACACACACCTACAACTTCCCCACACACACACACACTTCCCCCCCTTCCTCCCGTACCCACCAAACCTTCTCTTCCTCAGTTGCACAAAGCACACTTAAAAACGAGAAATCTGTAGCGAGGTAAAATGAAATTCCGGGAGCTAACACAGCCAGTTACAGAGGACACGCAGCCAATAAACGCCAAAACAGTGGTAAGACACGGCCGCACGTAAGGCCACGAACCCGAGATCAAACGGACGGGATTTTCGGCTTTAGGTAGAGGGGGTGGCAGGCATCGTTCTGAGTCCCGGGGGTTTGATAGCTTGTTAGAGTTCGTTTAATGTGTTTTTCACGCGAGAGAGATGAATATTCAGGAGCTTTTTCATCCAATCTAAATGAAATCTTGACAAGGATACTCTCCCAAATGGATGTGAGGAGCTGGAGGCGGAGGAGGAGGAGAGGGAGCCCAAGAACGAGAGGAGATAAGGGGCTGCTCTCTCTCCCTCCCTCTCTCTCTCTCTCTCTCTCTCTCTCTCTCTCTCTTTCTCTCTCCAGCCAGGTGAGGAAAGGCCCCAGTAAGAATTGCATCGTTACTGACAAGCAATTTCCATCTGAATTTTTCTTGTGTGTGTGTGTGTGTGTGTGTGTGTGTGTGTGTGTGAGAGAGAGAGAGAGAGAGAGAGAGAGAGAGAAATCGATGCTAGTCAGGAAGAAGTGCTACGGCAAGGATGTAGAGCCACAGCATCGTCTAATTCTTTCACTGGGCTGCGTGAAATAAGCTACAAAAGGACGAAAATCTGGGCCAAGTTAAGGTGAAAGGAGTGCAGTATTTCCTCCTTGCTACCCTTGGCAAATCTGTTCAGCTCCTCTTTTTTTATATAAACCCAAGTTACCCCAAAAAATAAATCAAGAAACCGTCAGGCGGCTTCTAGAATATATAATAAAAATCCAAGAAGCCAGTGTGGAGGGTGTTAAAAATGAATACTGCGAGGAAAGTGTGTGAAATGACCAAGATGGAAAAATTTGCAGATGACAGTTTCCCTCGCTTCTGCACTTCCCCGCCAACCACCCAGACCCACCCTCCACACTCCCCTCCTCTCTCTCCCTTCTTTCCTACCCCTTTCCCCTTCCTCTTTCCCTCCTCTCTCTCTCCCTCTTTTATACCCTATCCCCCCCTCCCCTCTTTCCTAAATCTCTCACTCTTTCCTACCCACTTTCTCTTCCTCCATCCCCAATTCTCTCTCTCTTGTCCGTTCTTTTCCTATCACCTTCCCCTTCCCCTTTCCCTCCCTCTCTCCCTTCTTTCCTACCTCTTTTCCTCTTCCACTCCCTTCTTCCTCCATTCCACACCTCTGTATTCCGCACACTTCCCTGCCCCTTCCCTTACATTCCTCATCTTCCCCTTTCCCTTCCCACCTAAATCCCCTCAATTCTCTTTTCCTCCTCCTCCTCCCTTCCCCTCCCCTCCTCCCTTCTCCATATCTCTCCCTCCTCCTTCCACTCAACACTTCTCTTCTACCTTCCTTGCATTCAACACCCACCTATCCACCCATTCCCAAATCCATCTTTCCTCCTCTCTCCCAACATTCTTTTCTCCCATTTACACCTCACCTCTCTCCTCTCTCTCTCTCTCTCTCTCTCTCTCTCTCTCTGGTGATGAAGAATTAGGCACCCTCCCTAGGGAATTATTCATACAATCGTCTCTAAGTCCACTAAAATTATGATCATCACACTTCCATCAGTCCGCCCTCCTCCCCTACCCTCACCCCCTACCTGAATCCCCCCCTCCCCCACCATACCCCTACCCCCATCACATCTCCGCCCTAACCTCCATCTCTCCTCCCTCACGCCCCTTTCTCCTCCCCTTCCCTTCTATTTTGTATTCTCACCGTCCTCTCCCTCCCCCATCACCTACATCCCTCATCCCCTTCCCCAAAATACTCCCGTTCCTTTCTCTCTCTTCCCCCCCATTCCCCTCACCCACTTCTACCTCTTTCCACCCCCTGCATTTCTCCTTCCATCCCTCCCCAGATCACCCTCCTCTACCTTTCCTCCTCCCTTCCATTCTCTCCTTCCTCCTTCCCCTTCCCCACTCCCATCCCTTTTTCAATCCCTACCCCACAGCATCCCTCCTCCCCCCTTCTCTTTCCCCCTTCCTCTCCCCCATTCCTATCCCTTTTTCACCTCCTATCCCTCAGCATCCCTCCTCCCCCGTCTCTTTCCCCCTTCCTCTCCCCCACTCCCATCCTTTTTTTATCTGCTCCACAGCATCCCTCCTCCTCCTCCTCTATCTTTCCCCCTTCCTCTCCCCCACTCCCATCCTTTTTTCATCTGCTCCACAGCATCCCTCCTCCCCCCTCTCTTTCCTCCTCCCCTCCCCTACCTCCTCTTACTCTCCCCCTCCACAACGCCACTTCTTCTTCCTCTTAACTAAACCCATTAAAACTTCTCCTCGCCAAGTTAGAATATGTCGCTAGAAAACGCCTCTGCATTCTACTTTTTTTTTTCTGTATTATTCTCCACTCTTTGTCTCTGTCTCTCTGTGTCTCGTATGTCTCTCGTATCTCTGTCTCGTTTTTGCCCTCGCCCACTCGAGACTCCCTTCCTATCTCTCTCTTATTTATTTGTTCTCTCTCTGTCTCTGTCTCGTTTGTTTCTTGAATCTCTCTCTCTCTCTCTCTCTCTCTCTCTCTCTCTGTACCTGATCTTCACGAAACCTTTTATAATTACGAAACGAAAAGCTAACAGTTATTCCAGCTAATTTACTCCAGCTAAGTTTCCCAGCTAACAATCAAGCTAATGTAAGGTAACAACAGACGAACGCATTTTTTACCTGTCCTCATTTTACCTGTGCTGAAGAGGGTCGCCTTCATGTGGTGGCACCGATATAACTAGGAGGATCCACTGCCTGGTTACACAAACATCTCTAAACACTCCTCCTAGCGATTTACACAACTTACACAAATCACCACAAGCGAGTATTAAAATGCTTGAACGATTTGCAAGTTACACATATCACCGTAAATACACTAGTTACACAAATCCCTATAAGCAAAAAGAGAGTTTTACAATTTACATAAGGTACACAAACATTATAAGCAAGAATTAAAGAGCCTGAACGAATTGCAACTTACATATACCATCATAAATACAGAAGTTACACAAATCACCATTGGCATGCATTAAAGTGCTTTCATTAGTGTGTTTCACAATTTACGCACGTTACACAATTCACATTACAGAAAAGAAGTAAAGTCTATCTACCTATCTATTGCCAGACGCCTTAATCCCGTAAGGGGTGGCCACAAACAAATCACCTCCATGTCGCCCTGTCCCCCGCCATTCCACAGCCTTGCTCCCGGCCCACACACCCCTCTCTCATGTGGAATTGATGTGCTTACCATGAAAACAAATATACCTCGTTTACTTCAAAATGACCTCCAGTCTTTCAAACGCAGTGTGTCCAGGCATCTCGAAATGAACGGATCTTGAATTTGGCTCTCTGTTATCTTGCTTGTATTAGTTTCTTGGGGGGAACAATCTTGCGGCCTTCTAGCCTTTGGTTCCTTCTTCCTTGCATAATAAAAAAACAAGTACTCAATTTACACGTTTCACAAATCACAATAAATCACCAGACTACACGCCCACCGTCTTAAGATAAATGTAGGGAAGTAAGAAGCTGAGGTAAGAAGCAGGCCATTTTTTCCGCGACAAGATGAATAACCTCATTACGAGGAGGCAAGAGTATCAACATAACAACTTAATAAATTAGGGGACAAAGGTGTGTGTGTGTGTGTGTGTGTGTGTGTGTGTGTGTGTGTGTGTGTGTGTGTGTGTGTGTGTGTGTGTGTATGTGTGAAGGATACATGTCAGACAAATTATTGTTTCTTTTGTACATTCATATCACAGTGCAGAATTTCACACACACACACACACACACACACACACACACACACACACACACACACACATTCTCTCTCTCTCTCTCTCTCTCTCTCTCTCTCTCTCTCTCTCTCCCCCTGCCATTTGCTCACTTGATGACCAAAGTTCCCCGCCTAATTTGCATACGAGTTACAACCACAACATCAAGAATTCAACCCCTTCACCACGAGGCTGCTCTCTCTCTCTCTCTCTCTCTCTCGCCTCAGCTGAAGGAAATCGTCTGGGAGTAGATAAAGTAAAGGATGAAATAAAATGAAAGAAAATAAAGGAAAAAAATAATTGCTGCATCGTACTGAAGGGGTTGATTTTTTTTTTTGTTTTTTTTTTTTTGCTTTTTTGTTTTGTTTTTTTCCTGAGCTGAAGAAAATCGTCTGGTGGTAGCAAGACAGGGAGGGAGGTGAGGAGGAAATGAGGTGGAGAGGGAGTGAGGAAGATAGGGTGGAAGGGAGATGATGAGGGAAGGGGGAAGATAGGGGAAGGAAGGGTGGTGGGAAAGGATGAATGGGGAGGAAAGATACGGAGGAGGAGGAAGGTGGGGAGAGGAAAGGAGGTGGGGAGAGGGAAGGAGAAGCTTGGGGAATGAGGATGTTGGACGTCAAGTGTGTGGATGGGAAAGGAGTTTGGAATAAGATGTTTAGATGGAGAGGAAGGGAGGTGGGTAAGGAAGGGGAGGAGAGGGGGAAGGTATAATAGGGGAGAGAGTGGGGGAGGCATGAAGATAGATATTGGGTTAGGAAGGGTAGGCAGGAGGGGAGGGAAGGGGAGAGGTGCTGAAGTGGGGAGAAAGGAAACAAGGGAGGGGAAAGGAGGGAGGTTACCTAGGAAGAAAAAGGAAGAAGTAAGAGGAGGGGAAGACGCAGCAGAAAGAGAGGAAGAGAAGAAAATATAAGAAAAATGAAGAGAAGACATGAAGAAACGAGAAGAAAGGGAAGAAAAGAAACAGAAAGAGAAGAAAAAAGAAAAGAAAATGGGGGGCGGGGCACAGGCACCAGAAGGAGGGAAAGAAAGAGAATAAAAAAAGAAGAAAAAAAAGTGAGAAGAAAAGAAGGGTGAGGGGGACACCGGCACAAGGAGAAGAAGAAAGAGAAGATTAGAAGAAAAAAGAAAACAAAAAGAAGAACAGAGAAGAAACGAAGGGTGGGGGGGAAAGTGGCACAAGGAGGAAAGAAAGAAAGAGATGATTAGAGAAGAAAAAGAAGACAAAAGAGAGGAAAAGGAGGGTGGGGAGGACACAGGCACAAGAAGAGAGGGAAGAAGAAAAAGGAAGAAAATGAGAAGAAAGGGAGGGTGGGAGGGACAAAAGCACAAGACGTCTCCCCCAACAGAAGCACTGAGGAGCAAAACTTTCACCATCAAACTGCAAGGAGTCGAAACGCAGCAGCCACGATCCTCACACGAAGCAAACACGAACTAAACACGAATGATACAACAATCGTCACCAAGCACTAGAAGAACATGAGGGAATACTGCTAATGTTATATATTTTCAACAGTATCAATAGTGTCTTCGTTAGTACACACACACACACACACACACACACACACACACATTGATGCCCTTCCTCTTACCACGTGCATATTTAGCTACGTTGGTTAGTATGCCCGCCCTCTCCCTCCCCAACACACACACACACACACACACACACACACACACACACACCTATCCCCACAATCACTTGAGAAAACACTGAATTTATAATAATGATGGTACGCTACTAACAAACGCGCTTTACATTGAGTGACAAGCCAAATGGTTTCCTGTAAGCCAAGAAACCATTTACAACGCTGGGTGGTAACCATATAACCAAACCATACGTGCTCCCTACATGTCAACAAGTGGGTTGGTGGAGGGTTAGTGCCCCTCTCAGTAAAACAAATAACTCAAAAAGTCAAATGGCCACCCCTTACGGGATTATGGCGTGCGGCAATAGATAGATAGACAGATTACGTCATCCATGAGACAATAGATAAATAAATAAATAAATAAAAGAAAAAAAAACTAATCCCATTTTAGCCCCTTCGTGGAGTAGGGGGACGAGGCTAGGCTCCCGCAGTCCTACACATACATTTAAAGGCAGCTGACTAGCCTACTCTTTTCCTTTGAGAGAGAGAGAGAGAGAGATCCAGTCACCTCTCAGGGATGGACCTTAAGCATGGCCGTCACTCCGATCAGCGCGTTCTAACCACTATAAAAGTTCAATGGTAATAATGGTTGAACTCAAGGGTGATATAGGAGCCTTCGTAATGCCTTTTCCTTGGCGATTTATTCTGCATACAGTATATCAGTATTAATATGTATGTTACTGAACTAAAGAAAGAAAGAAAGACACGCTTGCCTATCCTTTCCCATCATCATCATCATCACCATCATCATCATCATCACCATCATCACCATCATCACCTTTTTCCATCTATATTTTCCGGGTTCAGAAAGCAGGGAGAGGGAAACCAAGAGAGATGAACAATGATCAAAGAATATGCCCAATAAAATATATATATATATATATATATATATATGGTACACAAAAATAAAGATAAATCAAGTAAAAAAAAAAAAACTGGCAAAGAAAAAAATAAATCTGGTAAACAAAAATAAAAAACAAAAATAAATCTGGTAAACAAAAATAAAAAATAAAAATAAATCTGGTAAACAAAAAATAAAAAATAAATCTGATAAATAATAATAAAAACACCGAAATTAAAAAATCTGGTAAACAAAAATAAAATCCAAAATAAAAACAAACATGGTAATCAAAATTAAAAAAAAATAAACAAAAATAAACCCGGTAAACAAAAATAAAAATAAATCAGGTAAACAAAAACAAAAAAAAACAAAAAATAAATCAGGTAACCAAACAAATACAAAATAAATATGGTAAACAAAAACAAAAATAAATAAAAAAATCCAGTAAACAAAAACAAAAATAAATAAAAAAATCCGGTAAACAAAAACAAAAATAAACACAAAAATCCGGTAAACAAAAACAAAAATAAATAAAGAATCCGGTAAACAAAAAAAAAATCAGGTAAACAAACAAAAATATAACACAAAAAATAAATCCGGTAAACAAAACTAAAAATAACAAAGGTAAATCCAGTACCAGTAAACAAAAGTAAAAACACTATCTCAGGTGTGGCCATTCGCGGTCATTAACAACTCAGGTGATCCAGTGTTCGCCGGAGCCGTAACGAGGTAACTAACTTTTATAACGAATCTCATTTAGCATTAATTGACGTACAACTTTTGCCGGATAGGAAACTTTTGCGAATATCAATTTTGGGGGGAAAGGGGGGGGGTACTGTATCACTGTGAGGGTGAGGAAGGGAGGGAAAGAGAGAGGGAGGGGAAAGGATCTATTCATACATCTGGGAGGGTAGTTGTAGTAGTAGTAGTAGTAGTAGTAGTAGTAGTAGTAGTAGTAGTAGTAGTAGTAGTAGTAGTAGTAGCAGCAGTAGTAGTAGTAGTAGTAGAAGTAGTAGTAGTAATGAAACCCCAGGCTCATCTGAACGTGAACCCAGTGGACTGCAGGCTGAAACTGCCCTCCTCCTCCAGTCCACAATCATTCTTTCGGGATACAGATAGATAGATAGATAGACAGACAGACAGATAAACAGACAGACAGACAGGCAGATACTGGAGATGGAAGAGGGATACGGTGAAGTTGGCGCCAAACAAGAGGTAACGCAGAAAAAAAAAAAAGTGAAAAAGAAAAAAAACAGTGACGACACGAATATAAAACTTCAGAAACTGGAAAAAAAGATGATCAGTAAAATAAAGATTCTAGTAATAGCCTCCTTAATGTGGCCTTCTTAGTGCCTTTCAAGGGTCACCTCCACCGCCACTTTCAACTTTATTTTTATTACTTCTTCTGACCCCTCCGAACTTCCCGGCCAAACTCTCAACACTGCTTAACTTCGTGCCCGACTCTGCGCTGGCGTGTGTGTGTGTGTGTGTGTGTGTGTGTGTGTGTGTGTGTGTGTGTGTGTGTGTGTGTGTGTGTGTGTGTGTGTGTGTGTGTGTGTGTGTGTGTGTGTAATAGTGGAGGATGAAAGGAAGGGCAAAATGGATAAGGGGTACTGGAAAGGTGAGGGCAGTGTAAGGTGTGAAAGGAATGATGGATGCTGGAATGAAAGAGGGGAGAAAGGAAGAGAATGGAAAGCATGAGAAGGGAAGGGACGATAAGGGAAGAGAGGACTCGAAGAGGGGACTAGAGAGACGGGGGAAGTAACGAATAGATGGAAAAGATGGGGAATATAAAGAAGGAAGCTGGAAGGGATGCATGGGAAGGAGGAAGATGGAAGGTGAAGGGGGGAAGTGGGAGTAGAAAAGGTGTGGGGATGAGAGAGAGAGAGAGAGAGAGAGAGAGAGAGAGACGGGGGGAGGGGGGGGAGCTTGTGTGAGAGACTTGTTAAAACTTTGACCCGGGAGCTCATAAGAGGCGGGTATAAGCTCTCCTCAAAGCACCCGCGGCCTACACTTATCATAAAAGTAATCCGCACGGTAATTTGACCAGCAGACGCCAGGAAAAAGAAACTAAGGCTGGGCAAAAGAAGGATGATGATGTTGATGAAGATGATGATGATGATGATGATGATGATGATGATGACAGAGGTGATTATTCTGAAACACGTGAAGTAATGTGAATGATGATGGTGGTGATGGTGTTGATGATGATGATAAGCAGAAGTAGTAGTAGTAGTAGTAGTAATTCCGACAGACCATCAGCCTTCCTTCATGGGCAAGCAAGGAGATGAGGGACGTTAGTGTAACCGGGCAGGGTATCCACTCGCTTACCTGGGTGCCACCACGTGAAGGCGTCCGGGCACCCGTTTCCTGCCGTAAATCCATCAATAAGGCTGGGGGAGGCTGGCTGTACCTGGCAATTACAGATAATGGGCTAATTGGCTGTTATACCCGACCCTCACGAAGACCCCGTCAATAGCATTAAGGACGAGGCCGGCCAAGCACGCTACCCATCTCACTAGCCAGCTTTTGTTTTTAGCACACACACACACACACACACACACACACGCACGGTTTAACTCCAGTCTCTTCCCCCGCTTAATTCACCTGGATCAACGCTGAAGCCATTCTTATACCCTGACCTGCCGAGGCTCTGGAATTACAAGGCGATCCAGCCCACAGCATCCATTACAATTCTGCTTTGTGTGTGTGTGTGTGTGTGTGTGTGTGTGTGTGTCAGACAGACAGAAGAGAGAAAAACGAGAGAAAGCATAAGAGAAAATAGGCAAGAGATAGATATGTAAATTGACAAAAAAGGAATGAGAGAGAGAGAGAGAGAGAGAGAGAGAGAGAGAGAGAGAGAGAGAGAGAGAGAGCGCGGCATAAATATTAACAAGGGGTGGGAGGGCTTCGGACGTAGAGCCAGAAAAGACTAAGGTAAGCGTAGGTGATTCAGATTAATGAGAGAGGAGGGGAAGACGCATCGTTTTCCTCTCCCCTCCCTCTCCTTTTATCCTCTTCCTTCCCTCCCTTTCCCCTCCTCTCCCTTTCCTCTCCCCGGCTTTTCTCTTTCCCCTCTCCCTCCCCTACCCTTCCTCTCCTCCTAGTCCAACCTTTCTTTTTCTTCTCTCCTTCCTCTCCCCTTCATCTCCTCCTCTCTCCCCACACCATACCGCAAAACCATACATTCCTCACACCTCATCATTACACCACACATATACCAGTTAAAGTGAACAGAGCATAGGAACGGTATTAGCGGGCGGGGCGAAAACGTGAATACATTTTTTTTTTTTTTTGAGGGGGGGAGTGTTTACGATGGAGGGGGGGTGAGTCCAAGACGCATGCCAAACACAGGCTCATAAACCATAAATCTTTTCTCTAACTTGGTCCAAATATTTGCCCTCTTGCTGCTTATTTTCCGAAGCTCAACGGCATATATAAAATACATACTGTGTCTCAGCATCCTTTTCACAGCACTTCTTCGTGACTAGCATCGTATTCTAGTGCGAAACTCTGCTCGCAAGATGGAAGGGATGGCAATTTTAGGCCAAGTTAAAGTAAATGGAGTATAGACACAGCATGCCGGCAATAAAACCCCATAGTAACACGGACCTCAGCGACCCTATAGAGCTGTGCTGATCATGAGTGGGGAAGATGGGGGGTGGACCAGTGGGGAGGAAGGGTTGGGGAGATGGATCAGATGGGTAGGGTGGGGCTGGGGTGGGGCTGGGGTGGGGAAGGGGTGAGGGGATGGACCAGGGTGGGGAGGGGTGAGGAGATGGACCAGTTGGGTAGGGTGGGGTGGAAGTGGGGAAGGGGAAATGGACCAGTTGGGTAGGGTGGGGTGGAAGTGGGGAAGGGGAAATGGACCAGTTGGGTAGGGTGGGGTGGAAGTGGGGAAGGGGAAATGGACCAGTTGGGTAGGGTGGGGTGGAAGTGGGGAAGGGGAAATGGACCAGTTGGGTAGGGTGGGGTGGAAGTGGAGAAGGGGCGATGAACCAGTTGGGTATGGTAGTGTGGGTGGGGAAGGGGGTGATTTGACAGACCAGGGTGAAGGAGGGTTGAGGAATGGACCATTGAAGTACACTGGGGTGGAGATGTGGGTAAGGAAGGGTGGGGGGAAGGAGGTGGGGGGAGGATGGGCCATATGAGGGAAGGTGTGGGGAGGATGGGCCGTGTGGGGGAGGACAGGGGGTGGGTGAGGTTTGGGGGGATGATCGAAGGGGGGTGTAGGGTAGGGATTTAGGCCAGGGTGGAGATGGGTGGAGGGAAGTGTTGGGAGTTTAGGGGGGAGGTGGGCACGGGTCGGGGCGGGTATGGTGGAGGGAGGGCTTGGGGTGGGGGAAGGGGTGGGCCAGGATGGATGGGGGGAGTACGGGGGGGGGAGTAGGGGGTGTAGGAGGGTTATCGATGGTGGAAGGCAAGTTTATCAATCAACAAAGTTAGGGTCAGTTGTTGTGTTGTTGTTGGTGAGGGAGGGAAGGTCCACCGACACCAGCATATACACGGGTTCACTCTGTCTAGGGTATAGGAGGGTGCTATAAGGTGTAGGGGGGTGCTATAAGGTGTAGGAGGGTGCTATAGGGTGTAGGGGGGGACAGGAGGGTGCTATAGGGTGTTCGGGGCATCGGGTGCAGGAAGGTGTTGTAGTGTGTAGGAATTAATGTGTTGTGTAGGGGTGTGTAGGAGGGTGTTATAGGGTACAGGGGTGTATAGGGTGCAGGAATGTGGTGTGGGGATGTAGGAATTAATGGGTGTTGCTGGAACCTTGGATACCGTAGGGTGTAGGAGGCAGTAAACAGTGTTAAAGAGAATGTATGTAAAGTGTAGGATGTTGCAGGGTGTAGAAGGATGTTATAGGGTGTAGGGAGGGTCCTATAGGGTGTAAGAGGATACTGTGGGGTGTATGGTGAGTGTACATGATGATGATGATGATGATGATGATGATGATGATGATGATGATGATGATGACACTCCGCTACAATATAATAATTCCTGTTACTCTTTTAATCTGTCATCTTCGTTCCTCTCTCGTTCTCTACTTCCTCCATCTTCACCTTTAATTCCCTCATCCTTTTTCCTGTTTTTCATCTCACTTTCTTTTTCTTTCACCATTTTTCCCTGTTCTTGCTTTACTCCCTACCCACCCTCACCCTCATCTCCTCTCCCTCACTGTTATCTTCTCTCCCTGATTCTCTCTTCCTCTCCCTGTCACCCATCTTTTCCACTTACCATTTCCTTTCCTTTACCACCACTTTCTCACTCAATTTCCCTTCTCTCACACTTCAGTCATCTTTCTCTCTCTCTCTCTCTCTCCCTCTCTCTCTCTACTTGCCACTAACCCACCGCCATCACTTCCTCATCCATCACCGGCTGAGCTCCCACGCTTTCTTCTTCCTCCTCCTCCACCTCTCCTCCTCCTCCTCGTCTTCTTCTTCTTCCTCTTCCTCCTCCTAATCCTAATCCTCTCGTGTCTATTCTTATTCCTCCTTTCCTCCTCCTCCTAATCCTCTCGCTTTCTTCTGTCTTTTCTTATTCCTCTCCTCTTTTTCCTTCTCCTCCTCCTCTTTATCATATTATTCCTCAACTCTCTCTCCATCCTCTCCTCCTCCTCATCATCATCATCTTCTTCCCCACACTCATATTATTTCCCTACTCTCTCTCCCTCCTCTCCTCCTCATCATCATCATCATCTTCCCCATCATCATATTATTCCTCAACTCTCTCCCTCCTCTCCTCCTCCCCTCATCTTCCCCTTCTTCATCATATTATTCCTCATCTCTTTCCTTCCTCTCATCCTTCTCCTCCTCCTCCTCCTCTTCCTCCTCCTCCTCTTCATCTTCCCCATCTTCATCATATTATTCCTCAACTCTCCCTCCTCTCCTCCTCCTCCTCCTCCTCTTCATCTTCCCCTTCGTCATCACATTATTCCTCAACTCTCCCTCCTCTCCTCCTCCTCCCTCCCTCCTCGCCTCGACGCATGATAGCCCTGAAGAAATTGAGTTTTGGTTACATTAAGGCTTATTGAGTGTCGTCCCCTGCCGCCTGGTGGTTTAGTGGAGTCAGACGCCTCTCGGGGTCAAGGCCACGGGGCACTGATTCGAATCCATAAGAAGCGACTATGGATTTTTATCAAGTAATGTGGGTCTATATCTATCTATATACCTAGGCTGCTTCCCCCAAGGAAAGGGAGGTAGCCGAGACAGGACAATACACTCCCCATTTACTCATCCATTCAAACACATTCATTCGCATCTTAGCCCCAAGGGAAGAACGGACAGATCCTCACCGCACCACACCGCACAAGGGTCAACTGCGCAATGCAATCAGTAACATCCGCAGCAGGGCCCGACAGCAGAGCTGGTTTACCCCTGCCACATCATAAAAGACTCATCCCCTTACCCGCACCTGACCTGACTAGCTGATCAGACCAAATACGGGAGAATATCCCCTCAGGGCTGCGTCATCACTTATTCATTCACAATTTCTCTCCATTTATTTCTGTCACGCACAGCCACTCTTCCTTGCTCAACAGACATCCCTCTCGCATCCAGTGCTCTCTTCACACTGTCCATCCATCCTATTCGTGGTCTTCCTCTCAGCCTTACACCTCTCACATCAGATCTATTTATCTTTTTCACCAATCGCTCATTATCCATTCTCTCCATATGCCCAAACTATATATATCTATATATATCTTTTATTTATCTACCTATCAGTCAATTTATCACCATCTATCAATGTTTCTATATCTATCTAGTGAGCAATATTTCTATAGCTATCTATCTATCTATGCATTCATCAATATTTCAGTCTATCAATGTACCTATTTCTCTCTCTCTCTCTCTCTCTCTCTCTCTCTCTCTCTCTCTCTCAAAAAAAAAAAAAAAAAAAAACTCAGACACAAACTCCTCCATTTAACTTTCTGGGGCAATAAATATCCGGCCTTCAGTTGAGAGAGAGAGAGAGAGAGAGAGAGAGAGAGAGAGAGAGAGAGAGAGCGAGAGAGAGTGGGGAGAATTTCCAGTACTTCGTTTTTTATAGTCACTTTTTTTTTTTCACCCTCAGTCTCACTTTTTCTACCCCTCTCTTCCCTACATCTCTCTCTCTCTCTCTCTCTCTCTCTCTCTCTCTCTCTCTCTCTCTCTCTCTCTCTCAATACTACGACTCTACATCCTGTCCACAGCACGCGTTTGTAATCAGCATCACATCCTAAAGTTAATCTCTTCTTACAACTCAGCGTTAACGACGGAGACATGGCAAATTTAGACCAAGATGAAGTGAAAGGAGTATAGAGGAAACAACAGAGGGCAAATTTAGGCCAAGTTAAAGTGAATAGGGTATAGAGGAGAAAATACATACATCCCACCAAATTCTGAATCCCATACAGGTATCTTTTCCTCCATCGCATTATATTTACGAGAAAACTAAGGTAGGAATTTCTTTTTGCTAGGGATCATAATTTTCTTCCATCTACCCTACATTTTTTCCTCTTCTTCCTCCTCCCTTTTTTTTCTCTCTCCCTTTCTCCTCCTCCTCCTCCTCCTCTTCTTCTTCATCATCAACATCCTCCATCAGCATCCCATCAACATCAGTCATCATCATCATCATCATATTTATCATCATCATCTCCTCCTCCTACTTCTCTTCGTCTTCCTTCTCCTCTTCCTTCTCTTCCTCCTCCTCCTTCCCTCTGCCTTTCCATCATTAATCTCGCCTCTGTCTCTCACGCCCCATTTATCCTCTCCGTTCTTCTTCTATCATCATTTATCAGTTTTTTCTTTCATCAGTATCTTGCATTCATCTCTTCCTCCACTTCCTCCCTTCCCTCGTTTCCCCTCTAATGTTAACCAAATTCCTCTTTTACCCTCTTTTCTCTCTTTTTACACTTTTTCTCTTGCTTTATTTAATCTAGGTTTTATCATTAATTTTTACTTTCTTTATTCTTTTCCCCAAGTTTTTATGTCTCTCTCTCTCATGCCATTCCAGTCTAGTTATATCATTCCTTATTCTTATTCTCTCTTTCATATCTTCTATATTCCATTATTTATTCTTCCTCACTCTTTTATTTCATTTAGGCTACACCTGTTTTTTTTTTTCTCTCTCTCATTGCTGTACTACCTTCACATCCACTTTTATTCTCCCCTCCACCTTTAAGGTTATTCAAGTTTTCCTTATCCTCTCTTCCTCACCTTCTCTCCTCCATATTTCGTCTCTCTCTCTCTCTCTCTCTCTCTCGCTCTCTCTCTCTTCTTTCCATCTTTTCCATTTTTTCTTCACCTTCTACCTACCAAATTTCGTCTACTATCTATATCTATTCCTCTCTCTCTCTCTCTCTCTCTCTCTCTCTCTCTCTCTCTCTCTCTCTCTCTCTCTCTCTCTCTCCAACACTCATTAATCTCGCTCGCCTTTCCCTCTTCTTCGTCGTATTTGTTTTCGTCCCCCCAATTTGTCTCTTGTATTTACCGCCTTGTTTGTGAGTTTGTTTACTGGCTTGGGTGTTTGTTTACTGGCTTGGGTGTTTGTTTACTGGCTTGTGTGTTTGTTTACTGGCTTGTGTGTTTGTTTACTGGCTTGTGTGTTGTGTACCAGGTGTTTGGTAACCATGCTATATGTTTTTTTTTTTTTCTCTTGCTAATTGTTTCTAGATTTTTTCTTCAATTTTCTGTGCAGGTGAGGTAGACACGGAGGAAAAGAAGAGTTTTTGACTGACTACTACTCTCTCTCTCTCTCTCTCTCTCTCTCTCTCTCTCACACACACACACACACACACACACACACACAGGCCATCCCTTCGTCGGCCGGACTTACTCGCCTTTTTCTCTCAGCGTCTTGGAGTGGGAGGGTCGAGTCCACAACAAGGACTTTCCATTAGATTAATAGTCCAGCCTCCCTTACCCTACCCCCCCCAACCATGCCCACACCACACCACTCACTTTTGCTCTGTGTGTGTGTGTGTGTGTGTGTGTGTGTGTGTGTGTGTGTGTGTGTGTGTGTGTGTGTGTGTGTGTGTGTGTGTGTGTGTGTGTACAGTTCAACCCCCCTACCTTACTCCCATCCCCCCGACCCTCACAATACCCACACCACACCATTCACCACCACCACCACCACCATAACTGCTCCCCACTCTCATCACCACAGGCATTCACGAGAAGCCTACACGTGGTGGTGCTGTGGATCCTAAGTTGGAGCAAGGCAAATGCGGCGTCCACTCGGGAGCCAAACCTCCTCCATATTTTTCTCCACCTCGCAGTAGGAATGTACCCTTGGACCTTGTGTGGCGCTTTCTACCACACTCTACCACACCAGGTGCAGGTTTCCCACGCTGTATATTTCTCTGTACCTGTCGAACGGACCCACAGAGGCAGTTGCTTACCTGTGGTCGATGGGTTTGCTTGGGCAGACAGACCGAGGTGATGCAAACCAACCACCACCACACTTCAATACCCATACCATACCGCCATCATCACCAACACCACTACCACCATCACCAACTTAGTCTCTTTACCAGTCTCTCTCCCTCTTTCTCTCTCTCTCTCTCTCTCTCTCTCTCTCTCTCTCTCTCATCCAGCCATTCTTCCTTCCAACCTAATATATCATACTGTTTGGGAAATTACTCGGACACTCCCCGCGTTTGTATAGAGTTCAGACGAGTACGCTACAGCAGGCGATGACAGAGTGAGAGAGCGGAAAGATAGAAAGCAAGGAGAGACCTGGGAGAGGGAAGCGTGTCAGGAGAAGAGGAAGCGTGAAAAGAGTGAAGAAAAGTGATGGAGTGGGTGAAGGCTAGAGTGCATGGGAGTGTTAAAAGAATAAGGGGCGTGAAAAGAGTGATGGAGTGAGAGGAGTGAGCTAGGAGGGGAGGGTAAGGGAAGTGTTGGGGAAAACTTGAAAGATGCGTGACAGAGTAAGAGTGAGGAGAGGGTAAACGAGAATGCTAGAAGTGGTAAGAAAAGTGAAATAAGAGTGAAGGGAGAGTTGGAGACAGGAGAGTGGAGGGGAGAGTGAATGAGGGTGTCAGAACAATTAGAGAGGAAATAGTGATGGACAGTACGAGGACAGCAAAGGGATGGATGGATGGATAGATAGATGGATAGACAGATGGACGGATAGATGGCTGAATAGACAGAGGGATGGCTGGCTGGATAGATGGATGGATGGATGGATGGAAAGAAGGATGGATGGATGGATGGATGGAAAGAAGGATGGATGGATGGAAAAAAGGATGAATGGATGGATGAATGGACAGACAGAAATCTAGACACAGGGATAATGATAGATAGATGGACAGATAAAAGTCTTTCTACCTCCAGACGATTTTTTTCATCTTGAGAAAACCTCTGAAGAAAAATCCACATTCTCTCTCACGCCAAGCCCTCCTTACAAGTCTGCCAGTCCATCTTTCTTATCTTACAAACTGTACTTCCTAATCCCTCTCTCTCATGCTCTCTCACTTTCTCTCATTTTCTCACTTCCCCGCCTCGCTCACTTTAAGTCTCTTGTTCTAGTCCTAACTCAGTCTTAAGGCCTAGACGTTCCATATTCACAGTGATGAAGTTCTCTCTCTCTCTCTCTCTCTCTCACACACACACACACACACACACACACACACACATCAAAACGATTTTTTTTTTTTTGCTTCTTTCCGTACATTTCTTTCATTTTTCTCTCTCATTTCTATCTACCGAGCTCTATCTGCATCCATTTCATCCTCTATTTTTCTATCTATCTATTTATCTATCTTATGTATCTGTCTTGTATATGTCTATCTTCCTATCTATTTATCATCTATCTATCTATCCATCTATGTCTTCATCAACCAGCTTCCTATCTGTCTATTTGTCTCCGTCAATCTATCTACCTATTCTATCTATCTACTGTATCTACCTATGTCTATCCATTTATCTATCTACCTACCTATCTGACCGTCTTCCTGTCTCCTTATCTATTTACCAGCTATCAATCTATTTATCTATCTACCTCATACCCCAGATTCCTTCCGATCACCTTATCCTCGTCCGGGTGGGCACTTATCTATCGATCTGACTGTTTATCTATCCGTATATGTCCCTCTAAAGACCTCTCTATCTATCCACCTCCACCTGCCATCTCCTACCTAACCTCCACAGCCTCCCACAATCCCACCTCATGTCCGGCATTGCATCTCACGCTCCTTCTCTTGGACACAATTTTCTCAGCCTTTGTCTCCCAAGATGGTCATTTCCTCTTCCAGCTTTGTATCGTCTTGGAGGGGGTACAATCTTTTTACTTAGACCGTACCTCTGTATTTCTGACAATGAGGATTTAGTCATTTTTTACAGATATATATACAAGTTTGTCGTATGGGTGTCTTTCATTATTTTTGTACGAAAAAGTAGAGATGGATGGATGGATGGATGAATGGATGGATGGATGGATGGATGGTTGGATGGATGGATGGATGGGCTGATACATGGATGGTTTTATGGAAGTATGCATGAATGGATGGATGGATAGAAATTGGATGGATGGATGAATGAGACGCATGTACTGTATGAACATACGTGTGTGTGTGTGTGTGTGTGTGTGTGTGTGTGTGTGTGTGTGTGTGTGTGTGTGTGTGTGTGTGTGTGTGTGTGTGTGTGTGCGCGGTACTTCACTGCAGCAATTTTCGACTTCTCACTCCATATACATACAACACTACAATTATCCACTACCAACACTACCCACCCATTCCTTCCAAACCAGGCACCACGTAAAGCCAAACAGATGATCGAGTTATGCTGTAATGCCTAACACACTAAAATGCTTTGACATATGGTCGAAGAGGATACAGCTCTCAGTGTATTTACCTTTAGCTGTCACCTGCCCGTCACCTCCCACACCTGTCCTCAAAGCTTTACAAGTGGATGCAGGTGAGTCTGAAAAAGAGATGCACATACATTAATACATTGGATAAGCACGCATACATTAATAAATACATATACAATAATTATACATCAATATATAAATAAACATTAAAGCTACATTAATACACATACATTAATCATACACACATACATACACAGATAAAATAAACATCAAAACATTGAGCCATCCACATACATAGTTTACTTATTCATCAATACATATACTGTATACAAACATTATAACATACATTAATACATGCATACATATACCAATACATGCACACATTAACATACACACATGAATCATATTACACACATTCATTCACATAACGTACATACATCTTAACATACACGAGAATATTAACCCTTTGGCTGAAAAATAAACTTAATATTTACCACGCCATTACGACGAGGAATTATAATCGTTTGTTTAAAGGAAATAAATAAAATAAAGAGAAAATTTTACGATGGAAAATTAGTCTCACATGAATTATAAAATGGCGCCAAAAATCTATCCAAAAATACATTAAAAAATAAATAGAAATAAAAAAATATTTACTAATAAAGGCTAGGATATATTTTGGTTATACTACAAAAATCAAAGAAAAATTATGAGACATTTTGGTTATACTTCAGTTTTATTTCCATTTTCTGTCCTTTATCCCCCACTCCATGTTCTCTTTTTTTATTACGTTTTACCTTCTCTCTCTCTCTCTCTCTCTCTCTCTCTCTCTCTCTCTCTCTCTCTCTCTCTCTCTCATCCTTCCTTTTCCCTGGAATCTCTTTTCTTCTCGTTGCATTTATTTTTACTTCCTTCCTTCCTTGCCCTCTACTCCATTCTCTCTTTTTCCATTATCTTTATTTTCTCGCTCTTTTTATTCCAATTCTTTTTTTTTTCCTTTATTTCCCTCTCCATTTATTTCACATTTTCTCCACCCATTACTTTTTTTTTCTTCTCTTTCCCATCTCCAAAAGCTTCCCTGACTCCCTGTATTAGACACACGGCACCTCTCTCTCTCTCTCTCTCTCTCTCTCTCTCTCACTCTCACTCTCTCTCTCTCTCTCTTCCACTTTCCCATTACATCCTCTCTCTCTCGTCCACTTTCCCATTACATCCTCTCTTTCTCGTCCACTTTCCCATTACATCCTCTCTTTCTCGTCTACTTTCCCATAACATCCTCTCTTTCTCGTCTACTTTCCCATAACATCCTCTCTCTCTCTCTCTCTCTCTCTCTCTCTCTCTCTCTCTCTCTCTCTCTCAAAAGCCTGCCTCGACGGCCTGTGTGGAGGAGCATCCCCTTTTTACTGTTATTACTTTACGGGCCTCTCATACCAGCACGGGTATTGTCGGTGTTGCTGCTGTGATGGTCTTGTGGTCCTGGTATGATGGTGCTGAGGGGCTGGTGTGATGGTGTGGAGTATGAGGGGGGGAGGTTTTTTGGTGTTGATGTTGTTGGTGGTGGTGATGGTGGTGGTTTGGTGGTGGTGGTGGTATAGTAGTTTTTGTTGTGGTGGTGGTGTGATGGTGGTGGTGGTGGTGGTGGTGGTGTGATGGTGGTGGTGGTGGTGGTGGTGGTGGTGTGATGGTGGTGGTGGTGTGATGGTGGTGGTGGTATATTCCTTTTACTCTTACTTGGCTTAAAACTGCCATCCCTCCATCTTGAATACTGAGTTGTTGCAATGAATTAACATTGGAATATGGTGCTAGTCACCAAGAAGTGCTATGGAAAGGAAGCATAGCCTACTGTCTTCTTCTGCCGCTGAGCCACGTGAAAGAAGCTGCAAATGGAAGAAAATCTAGGCCACTTAACCCTTTCCCTACGACGACGGTGCTGCAGAAAGGCGCCTTCATGCTGTGGCACTGCTATGACTGAGCGGTGGAGCTGCCTGGGTTACACAAACATCCCTCAAGTCCCTCCCTATCCTCCTGCAGTCCACCATCCTCTCACGGGGGACAGGAAGGGAGCCGAGGGACGTGTGTATACCCGGGCAGCAAAGGCACGTGGTTACATCAGTGCCACCACGTTAAGGGGTCCCACTCCAACATCATATAAAAGAGTGACAGCATGAAGTGGCAGATTGTAAGCCACCCCCCCGCCCTCCGTCATCGTGCCTAGACTAGTGTCAGAGAAGAGAGTGACAGTATCTTCCAGTCACTAAGCTGGCTATCACCGTACCTGGAATGACGGCAGAGTGACAGGCGAAGGAGTGACAAACAGTATCAGTGACATCAGCGGCAGGCCACCCCCCCTGTCACTGCACCTAGAATGACAACAGAATGACAGATGACAATGAGGGTGACAGATAGCAATAAGTGACAGACAACAGACGAGTGACTGCATCAACTGACAGCCAGGAAGCCGCCCCTGTCACCGTACCCAGAATGAGAGCACAGCGACAGATGACAGGGAGAGTGACAGATGGCAAAGAGTGACAAATGGAAGATAGCAAGCAAGCCGCCCCAGTCACCGCACCTTGAATGAAGATGAAAGAGAGATAAATAGCAATAAGAGTAACAAATGACAGGCGAGTGACAGCATTAAGTGACAGATGGCAAAGAGACAGACGACCACAACAGTGACAGCTGGAAATGAGACTGACAGAGGGCAATCAGCGATACATGGAAGCGACGCGGACGACAGTGAGAGTAACAGGTGACAAACGAATGAAAGCCTCAAGTGACAGCCGGCCAACCGTCCTCCTGTCACCGCACCTACTCATAACTCCTCATAAAACCGGGCACAATAAATCCGCCGGCCGGAACGCCATAGCGGGTCTCATAAATCGTGAAGAAAACCTTGATATATTGCCCAATAAAAGGAAATATTTCAGCGGGATTGAAGGTGGAGGGGGGCGGATCCATCACAGGCCCACCCCACACTGCACGAATTCAAAACCATTAATTTTTTTTTTTTTTTTTTTTTTTTTTTCCGATCCTAACCACTTAAATTTAACTCTTTTTTTTTTAATATAGTTTTCATTTTGCACATTTTTTTCGACCTTAACCACCACTATTTACTTTTTTTAAATTTTTTGCAAGTTTTCGATATTTATAACTATTTAAAAATTTTTGGGAAGATTTTTGTTTCACGTTAACCAGCCAGATCTCTCTCTCTCTCTCTCTCTCTCTCTCTTTTTTTAATTTTTGGCAAATTATTTTTCCGACCCCAACCACTTTGATTTATCTCTTTATTTATATATATATATTTTCATTTTGCACATTATTTCCACCTGAAGCACTTCGCCTGATCTCTCTATTTATTTTTTTTTTTCGACATCAACCAAAATAATTTCTCTCTTTTTTTTTATATATATTTTTCTTTCTGCGCATTTTTTTTTTTTTTTTTTTTTTTTTTTGAATCTCCACCACCCATATTCATTTTTTTTTTAGTTTTCATTTTTGGCGAGATTTTTTTTTTTTCCCGACCTCGATTTTTTATCTTTTCTTTACGCTTTTATTTTTATTTTTTATTTTTTTTTTTTCCGTCAAGCACTCATATTCCCCCCCCCCTTTTTTTTTTTTTTTTTTTAATATTTGCATTTTTCTCGATCTTCGCTACCTCCATTTATCTCCTCTCTTCTGTGTATATTTATTTATTTATTTTTTTTTTTATTTTGACCTAAACCACTCCGATTTACCTCCGTTTTTTTTATTTCTTTCCTTTTTTTGGCATGGATTAATTTTGAGCACGACCACCCTGATTTATCAATTATTTTTTTTTTTTACATGGTTTTCTGTCGACCTCAAGGGGTGTAGGGCGTGGTAGCTTATTATTTTTTTTATTATTTTTTTTTATTCTTTCTGACTCTTTAGTACGAGGATGTCTTTTTCCAGTATTAATGTGATTTATTTATTTTATTTATTCAGTTATTTATTCTTCATTTTTGGCGATACCTGGAAGAGAATACTAGAGTTGTGCAGACCGTGAAAGGGGTAATTGCCGTGAAAAAATTACTGCCTACCAAGGTTTTTTTTTTATCGAGGCGAAGATGCACTTGACAGATTGGTGATTATTGGCTGAATGCAACATTACCTCATAATCTAGCATTATTAAATCACAACAAATATCTGAGGGGGAAATTTCGGTTAGTAAATATTTTTTTTGGACATGTTGCACTTAGCCAATCATCATCAACTTGTCAAGTGCATCTTCGTCTCAATAAAAAAAAAACGGAGTATAGTAGTTTTTCTCAGCAGTTCGTTCCCTGAGGCTTCACCTTAATCTCTCTCTCTCTCTCTCTCTCTCTCTCCCTCTCTCTCTCTCTCTCACTTTCCCCCGTCCAAACTTTGTAAGGTGTGTGGGACAGATTTCTATTAGTGGTAAAGTAAACTGCAACACTCTTTCCCCAGTCGTAAAAATAGGGTCTGAGGTTACTTATTTCTCTCTCAGTTTTGGGAGAGAGAGAGAGAGAGAGAGAGAGAGACGTTAACTATATTCTTAAAGTCCCTCAAATACTAAATAAAAATAGTCCACTGATACCACGAATAAAATCCTTCTCTCTCTCTCTCTCTCTCTCTCTCTCTCTCTCTCTCTCTCTCTCTCTCTCTCTCTCATTATTTACCCGTTTATATATTTATCAAACCATCAGTCATCCACCATCCCAAACCCACCCCATTAACCTCTTACGGCGGGTCAAAATGGGTCACACACACACACACACACACACACACACACACACACACACACACACACACACACACACACACACACACAGGGAAAATAACGCCTGCATTGGGCGGGGTAACGAGAGTTGGTAATGGATGAGGGTGAGAGATAATGATGAGAGGGCGGGGAGAGGTGATGAGGGGAAGGAAGGAAGGAAGGAAGGAGTAGGAGGAAGAGAGAGAGAGAAAGAAGTACGAGAGAAGGGAGGGGCAAAGCAAAAGAAACAGGCGAGAGGGGAGGAAAGGGAAGAAAAATGGGGAAAGAGGGAAGTAAGACGGAGAATGGAGATAATGATGAGGGAAGGAGAGGGAAATGAGAGAGGCTGGAGCGGAAGAGAAGGGGAAAGAAAGGTGGAGAGATGAGGGGAAAAACGGAGAGAGGGGGAGGTGATGCAGCAAGGGATTTAAAGGAAATAGAGGTAGGAAAGAGGATGAAAGAGAGAGAGAGAGAGAGAGAGAGAGAGAGAGAGAGAGAGAGAGAGAGAGAGAGAGAGAGAGAGAGAATGAGGGAAGGGAGGGAGGCAGGGAGGATAAAAGAAGCTGAGGGAGGAAGCAGGAACGGAGAAAGAGACGATGGACGGAGGGAGAGAGGGAGGGATGGAGGAAGCAGGAACGAAGAAAGAGAGGAGGGAGGGAGGGAGGGAGAGAAAGGAGGGAGGGAGGGAAGAGCCAGGGTACAGCTGGAGGAGCAGGGGAGGGAGAGAAGAGGGAGGGAGCTAGAAGATGAAAGATAAATGGAATGAGAAAGAGCTGGGAAAAAGTTTAAGGAGACAGGAAGGAAGAAAAGTGAGCGAGTGAGTGAGTGAGTGAGAAAGAGAAAGTGAGTGAGTGAGTGAGTGAGTGAGTGAATGTGTGAGTGAGTGAGTGAGTGAATGTGTGAGTGAGTGAGTGAGTGAGTAAAGAGCTAAAAAGATGCTAACTCTTTCAATTCGATGACACAACATATCACTCTTGCTTCCTTCAGACGATTTTCCTCAGAGTGGAGAGAGAGAGAGAGAGAGAGAGAGAGAGCCTAAGCTTCCTCTAATTTCACACAATCCTGACCTAGAATCCATGTTACGAGACTGACACAGTTTCGTCAGGTGAACACAAACCAGGTACGGAAGATTACCTGTATTTCACTCAGGTAAGGAGAGCCATAACGTAGTGGAAGATAATGAGGACTATATATAAACCCTCCATTAAAAAATATAACGATGATGGTGATGATGATGATGATGATGATGATGATGATGATGATGACGATGATGATGATGATAATAATAATAATAATAATAATAATAATAATAATAATAATAATAATAATAATAATAATAAAAATAATAATAATGATAATAACAATAATAAACTAACGAAGATAAAAGACAAGAGACAGATTAGGGATTTGAGAAAGGAAAGCAGGGAGGAGAAAGGAAAGAATTTGACACGGGGGGGGAACAAAGACAGGAGGAGGGACTGGAGAGGAAGGTAGGGAAGTAGGTAGGAGGCAAGGGAGGGAGGGTGGGAGGGAAGAAGAAGGAGGAGACAAGATAGGAAAGCGAAGGAAGTAAGGTATCTAAAAGGGTGAAAGGACGGAGGGGGATGTACCGGAAGGAAAATGAAAGGAAGGGAGATGGAAGACGGGGGAGATAGAAGGAGGTGAGATGGAGGGGGAAGGGGAGATGGAGGGGGAGATGGAGAATAGGTAGAAGGGGGAGGGGGAGATGGAGAAGAGGTAGAAGGGGGAGGGGGAGATGAAGAGGAGGTAGGGGGGGAAGAAAATGAGACAAAAATAAGGGAAAAGGTGACTGGGAACGAAGTGAAAGACTGGGGAGGGAGGAAAAGGAGGGGAGAAAGAAGGGGTAAGGTGGGAAGGGAGGGGGAGGGGAGAGGTGGAGGATGGTAGGGGGATCGAAGGGGAGGAGGGGAGAGGTGGAGGAAAGTAGGGGGATCGGAGGGGAGGGAGGGGGAGGAATGAGACAAAACACCGGAGATGATCAGGAAGGAAATAAGAGAAACGAGAGGCAGGGAAAGAGAAGGAGAAGGAAGAGGAGGAGGAAAGATCAAGAAAGGGGAGGGAGGATCTGGTGGGAAGAAGAAAGAGGAAGGGGGAGGGGAGAGATGGGGAGAAGAGATGGTGGAGACAGATGATGGGTTTTAGAAGGTATGGGAGAGATGGAAGATGGTGAGGGAGAAGGAAGAGAGAGTGGTACAGGAAAGGGAAAGATGAAGGGGTTGAGGGAGGAGGAAGGGAGAGACCGAGGATGATGAGGGAGGGGGGTAGAGATGGAGGGGTTAAGGGAGGGGAAGGGGAGAGATGGAGGGGAAGAGGAGGGGGGTGAGTGGAGGTTCCTGACGATTCTTGGACATGCAAGCTGTCCATTACAACTGAGAGACACGCGCTCATCCATAACTTCTTCCCCCACACCACACATACACACACACACACACACACACACACACACACACACACACACACACACACACACAAAACCATAACTTCTTCCCTTCCACACACACATAACTTCTTCCCCCCCAAACACACACACACACACACAGGGCGGGGAAAAGACGGAGATAGACGAAGGGAGAGGGAGGGAAGGAGAGAAAAATAAGAGAGGGGGCGACTGGGACGGAAGAGAAAGACAGGGAAGGGGGAGGGACGGCAAGGGGAGGCAAGAAGGGGTAGGCTGGGGAGGAAGGGGAAAAAATCAGACTAAACAGGGGGTGTAAAAACTAAGTGATCATCAAATTATAAGACTAACAACTTTTCTGAATTCAACTCCATGCGGCACAAAGAAACTAAATCATTATGTCCATCAGGAATAAACAGTTTCTTTCACATTAAAGAAAGTGGCACGAGTTACTGAATATATATCATTAATCACATATGACACGTACCTTACAATAGTCTCCTCAGGCAGCAAGTACAATAATTCATTTTTCTATTATAACTTTTAATGTGTACATAAAACTACACTGTTACTGGCAACGCACAATATTATATTCACAGAGTCAATTCTGAACGTGACAATCTGATTATATTATTCTATAACATGTCCACATTAGCCTGGGGTGACAAAAGCAATAATATATACCACTACTTCTCACATCGTCTGAAGTATATATATATATCAAAAAAATAATGTCGGTGAATCATTTGCAGAAAGTAATTATAATATTACATTTAAAATTGGTCTTATTACGCTTAAAATAAAATGATGATGATGATGATGATGATGATGATGATGAGACATTTACACATACAAAAAGTAGCCATTCACCCAACCACCTCCCACCACCCACCTCCTCCCACACTTCCACGCCCATTGGCCCACCCACCTGTACCTATACCCACACCCACCCACCCCACCACATACACACAACCACATCCCCCCACACACACATCCCCCTTACACACACACAATCACCAAACCACACTCACCCACACCCATACACTCAAGTAACTATTCACTCAGCCACCGCCACACCCACACACCCTCTCTCCCACACGCACACACGCACGCACACACACCCACACACAGAGGCTCGACCAAACACGACGAAGGAGGCAATATCTGAAGCGATCGGGCGGGTCCTTATGTAAATTTAAATGACGTCTCCATCCTATCAGGGAAGTCCGCTTTTTGGCCCACACGCGTTCCTCTTTCCTTGGAGGGGAGGGGAGGGGAGGGGAATGGAAAGAGGGAGAGGGGAAATGAGTGTGAGAGATGGGGGAAGACTGAAGGAGAGAGGAATAAGAAGAGTAAAGAAGAGGAGGGGAGGAGAGGGCAGGGAGGAGAAAGGGAAGGGGGAGAGGGGAGGGAGGAGAAAGGGAAGGGGGAGAGGGGAGGGAGGAGAAAGGGAAGGGGGAGAGGGGAACTGAGTGTGGGAGACGGGAGAACACTGAAGGAGGGAGGAAAGAGAAGAGTGAAGGAGGGAGTGGGAGGTCTTTCCTTGGAGGAGGGGAGGGGAGAGAGAAGAAAGAGAAGGGGGAGAGGGGAACTGAATGCGGGAGATTGGGGAGGACTGAAGGAGGGAGGAAAATGAAGAGTGAAGAAGGGGGTGGGAGGTAAAGAATGGAGGGATGGATGAGTGGGGAAGGGAGTGGGAAGATAGGAGGGGTGGGGAAAAAAGAGGGGAAGAGGGAGGCGAGAGGAGAGACAAAGAGGGAAGAGAAGAAGGTAAAAAGACGGAGAAGAGTTATGAGGGGAGAGGCTGAAGAGTGGAGAGGAGAGGGGAGAGAGACAGAAGGCACGACAAAAGACAGGGGGAGATAGGAAAGAAAGAGAGAGAGAGAGAGAGAGAGAGAGAGAGGCGGGGGGGGAAGAGAGGAGGGGGAAATATGAAATGGGAGAGCGACGGGTGGAATGGAAAAAGAATATTATGGACCGAAAACGATGATAAAAAAAAATAATTGGTAAAAAAATGGACTTTATCAGAACACTGTGAAGACATCATTTCAGAATATAATTGAGAGAGAGAGAGAGAGAGAGAGAGAGAGAGAGACCCTTCACTACGGTTAATCTCAAAAACTGGATGAAGTCTTTCGTTTTTTTTTCCTTCCTCTTTCCTCCTCAATTTCCTTCGCTTCTCCTTCGCCCCATCATTTCCTTCTTCCTTCCTTCCTTCCTTCCTTGTGTCCCCTCTCCTTTCATTCTCCCCTCCTCCTCTCACTTATCTCTCCTATTAACTGTCTTTCTTCATCATCTACCGTCTTTCTGTCCTCTTTTCCTCCCCTCTTATTTTCTCTCTCTATTTAATCTCCCCTCCGTTTCCTTCCCTCCTGCTGTTCTATTTTTCTCCTTCCCTCTTCCTACCTTCCTCTCTTCTCATCCTTTAATTGCACCTCAAATTCTCTCTTCTCTTGTTTCCCTCCTCTCCTTTCTTTTTTTCATCATATTTTCACCTCCTCTCATTCCCTCTAAAAACCTTTCCATTTTTCCCTCCTCCTGTTCTTTTATTCATTTCCTTTCTCCTCTTCTCAACTCCTCCATTTCCTCCTCTCCTTCCTCCACGCTCCTCTCACCTCCATTAATCACATTTAATCTCTCTTCACGTTCTCTTCGGCTCCCTTTCCTTTCTGCACCCTTCCTTTCAACCTCATTTTCCTCTCATCCCATCATATCCTCCTTTCCATCCTTCTTCTTCATTTTCTCCCTCATTTCTTCCCTACCCCTCCCCCCCTTCTTCCTCTACCCTTCCTTATTCGTCGTTTTCCTTCTCATTTTTCAATTCTTCCATCCCCTTCTCTTCCTCCTCCTCTTCTTTACTTTCTCCTCCTTCCACATATCCTCTTCTTTCTCCTTCTATCCTCCTCCCCTCTCCCCTCCTGTCTCCCAAGCTCCTCTCATCTCCCTCCCTCATTTCCTTCCAACCCTCCTACGATCCTCCTAATATCATCTTACCTCTCCCTCCTTCATTTCCCTTATCCCCCTCCTCCATTTCCTCCATCCCTCCTTTACCTCCCTCTTCAAGCATCTCCATTTCCTCCCATCACCTACATGCCATCTCTCTCTCTCTCTCTCTCTCTCTCACGTCACCTGTTTTGCCCCAGCCACTCAATTCGTATCGGGCGATTGTAAGTCATTCCCGGTATCTCTGATGGGAATGTCTAGCGTAGTTTCCCCTCCATCTCTCTCTCTCTCTCTCTCTCTCTCTCTCTCTCTCTCTCTCTCTCTCTCTCTCTCTCTTATAGGAATAATGGCTCTGAGAAAAAAACATCATCACTCTAACCAATAATCAATAACTCATCATCATCATTTCTAAACCTTAATTACTATCATCATCACCACCATACACACCACTACCATCACCATCATTATCATCATCATCATTATATCTAAATCCTAATCACCACCATCACCACCACCACCATCACAACCATCCTACCAAACACAAATATAAACATGCAAAACAATACAAAAAAAAGGAAAAGAAAAAAACTAAGACAAGGTTAGCCATCATCATCGTGCCCTCTGCAAATGGACCTCGACTCCATTCACTCCTCATTCGGGCATTCCATATTCAAGGCTTGGAAATTCCTCACCCATTCCACCACGTCAGGGAGGCAGGGTGAGGCAGGAGTGAGGCAGGGTGAGGCAGGAGGGGGGCAGGAGTGAGGCAGGGTGAGGCAGGAGTGAGGCAGGGTAAGGCAGGAGAGGGGCAGGAG
>NC_137015.1:1956819-1969319 GCF_032717465.1 Coenobita brevimanus
CGTGTGCTTCCTGCTTAAAGAAATCTGTATACACGCTACGCTAATATCCGTCTCGTAACCAGGAACAAGAGACATAACAAGCCTTCACAGCTCCTTGGAAGATGGAGGAGGAGGAGGAGGAGGAGGAGAGGAAAAGAAGAAGAAAAGAAAAACTGAAAAAAGGGGAAGAAGATAAATAGATGAAGAAGAAGAAAATGGAGAAGAAAAAGAAAACAAAAGAAGAATCACAGGGAATCGACGGTAAACTTGTGCATTTCGGTCTTGGTACGGAAGAGGTACGAGGAATTAAGACGCTCAGCCACCCCAAGAAGGCGGCACTGTCTTGCAAGGTGGTCGTCCTTCTCCACTCGCCCGCCCCGCCTGCCTTCCTTCCTTCCTTCCTTCCTTCCTTCCCGCTGCTGGTGAGGAATTGCACCGAGATAATGAGGTGCCACTGGATAGGAGGGGGGATGAGAGGGAGGGGTCGTGAGGGAGATGGTGGGGGAGGTGGGGGAATTGGTAGGTTTACGTTTGGCGCATGGAATCTGCTCTGTATTCTGTGTGTGTGTGTGTGTGTGTGTGTGTGTGTGTGTGTGTGTGTGTGTGTGTGTGTGTGTGTGTGTGTGTGTGTGTGTGTGTGTGTGTGTGTGTGTGTGTGTGTGTGTGTGTGTGTGTAAAAGAATAAAAACCTGAAACCCTGCTATAAATTGTCTTTTCCAGAGAAACCTTAAAGCCAGAGAACGGACATCAACATCCATTCAGCTTAAGGTGCTTGGATACATTTAAAACACTGGAGGTCATAGGGAGAGGGATAAACAACTAGGAAGAGGGTCCCAGAGTTGAACAGTTATATACATGAAGGTCTCAGAGTACCAGTAAACCCATGTATTATTGAACTGGAGAGAAGAGAGAGAGAGACCTGTTATCGTCACACAATAAATGCAGATATCATTACAGTACACAGGGCTTCTACATTACAAGTACCGTTAAAAACAAGTCTACAGAGGAGGTATCGTTGCAATCTTTAACCCCTTCAAGGCGTGGATAACAATCTATACCCTTTTTACCATAACCTGGCCTAAAATTGTTATGCCACTGTCTTGAATACTGAGTTCTGACAATAGATTAACACTAGAATGCTCGTATGAGAGGAGTTACAAATGCAATGTGTCCAGGCATCTCGAACTGAACGAATCTTGACTTTGGCTCTCTTTTGTTCAACTTTCCCTGAGAAGAGCATCTTTTTTTTTTGCAGGCTATCAGTCTTTGGTTCCTTCTTTTTTCCATACGAAATATTACTACATTAACTTCCACTGTATAGGAATTTTCATCTTTAGCATCGGTCTCCAACACACCCACGTTCATCATCCCTCTCTCCCTTCCTCATCAGATAGACAGACAGATTCACAGATAGATAGAGGCGGTGTAAGGGAAGTAACAGGAAAGGGAATGGGTGATGAGGGTGTGGTGGTGAGGAGGAAGTGGGCGAGTGTTTGAGATGTAAATGAAGGGAGCAAGATGGATGATGAAGGTGGGTGAATGGTGAAGACAGGTGAGGGTGAAGGATGGCAGGGTGACTGATGATGATGTGAGAGAGAGAGAGAGAGAGAGAGAGAGAGAGAGAGAGGCGTGGGCGGGGAGAGAGGGGAGGGAGGGATTTCAGTAACATCCAAGCAGCGTCTCCAATGTGGCACCTCTTATACACCTCTTACATCCTCCTTCCTTCCTTCCTTCCTCCTCTTATTCTCCTTTCCTTTGCTCTATTCTCCTTCCTTCGTTCTTCCTTTCCTTCATCCTCCTTTCTCCCCTTCTGCAGTTCTACTTCTTTCCTCTTCCCTCCTCTTTTATACCACTTTTTTTTTCTTCCCTCTGTAATCACCTCCTTTCTCTCCTGCCATCGTTCTACTTCCTTTTGCTTCCCTTCCTTCCTTCCTTCCCTCCGTCTCTCCTTCCTTCCTTCCTTCTAGTCTCCAGCATGGCACCTCCAATACAACTTCTGCTTCCTCTCTCCCATTGTTATCTCTCCATCGTTACCAGCATCTCTCCTTCCTTCCTTCCTTCTTTTCCTTCCTTCCTTCCCTCTTCGCTATCCTCCTCCCTGCTTCTCTCTCTCTCTCTCTCTGACAAATATCGTTCTCCCTTTCACTAAACAATTATAAACCTCGTACGTAACATTCTGAAAAAACTGACTGCACTCCTAAGATCATAATACTGTGTCTCAAAAGTCACTGTTCACTCACTCCTTATTTATCGTCATGGGGTGTATCGATATTTATGTCCGCGACTGTACAGCTAATAAATCCCAAAGCATTTATCTCTTTGCCTGGTTGATAACTGCTGACTCTGCCTGTGTGTGTGTGTGTGTGTGTGTGTGTGTGTGTGTGTGTGTAATTCACCGGGTAATTCACCGGGTCGGTCAGGATCAATTGATGGTCGTGATCGTCAGCTTTTTACCCTCCCGGAAGGGCGCTGAGAGCTCATATAGTCCGATATAAGGGCAAGGCTGTGACCTTCACACACGCACACATCCGTCCCCTTGCTCAAGGGGGACAGTAACCACCCACTTCGTCAGTGAAACTTTTCGCAACCTGAGCGAGGCGCGAACTCCCGTCCACCAGTTGGCAAGCGAGAGCGTTACCACTGCACCAGTGTGTGTGTGTGTGTGTGTGTGTGTGTGTGTGTGTGTGTGTGTGTGTGTGTGTGTGTGTGTGTGTGTGTGTGTGTGTGTGTGTGTGTGTGTGTGTGTGTGTGTGTTTGTCCTTCTGAGTGTCTGTCTATCTGTCTGCCTGATGTCTATCTGCCTGTGTGTGTGGTATGGATGTGATGTGGTGTGTGGTATGGATGTGATGTGGTGTGTGGTATGGATGTGATGTGGTGTGGTGTGGTGTGGTGTGGTGTGGTGTGGTGTGGTGTGGTGTGGCGTGGTGTGGTGGCTTCGATGCACTCGTATGGTACTGTATGAAACGTGGTGTGAGGAGCAGACTAGGCATGATAAGTTATAGTGCGATATGGTGTGCTGTTTCGGATATGGTGTGGTGTGGAGTGAAGCGGTGTATCCTGGTATGGAGTGGTGTGATGTGGTTTCGATTCACGAGTATGGTACTGTGTGGTGTGATGAGGTATGGTGTATTCAGACATGGCACGGCGTAGTGTGGTGTGGTGTGATGTGGTTTATGTATACAAGTAGGCTATAGAACTGTGTGGTGTGGTGTGGTGTGGTGTGGTGCTATACAGTACAGTATGGTAAAGTATGATATGGTAAGGTATGGTATGTTGTGGTGTGCTGTGGTATGGAATGATGGGGTATGGCAGGGTATGGAATGGTTATGTATATGGTATGGTATGGTATGGGGGGTGGCAAACAACAGGTGCCATGGTGCCATCACATATCCCCCATCCTCTGTTTGGTAAAGGAAACACGCCAGACGCGAGGGTTTAGTCAGTCGGGGAAACACACACCCGTTCACTCTCACACAAACACTAAAACACTCGCAAAAAAAAACATGCCCAAAATAAAACCCACAATATTACACACACCACGTGGCTAAAGGATGATTTTCTCAACGTGGGATGGTAATATGGGATGGGATGGACAGGTGGGAGGGGGATTGTGGGATGGATAAGAAGTGGAAGACCGAGCCAGACGAAGGGATGGGACGAGCTCTGAGCGCCGCCAGTCCGGCACCACTTGAAGAGGTCATCACGGGGGGCTGTGTGTACCGGCCCTTACCCTGCCTCCCTGCCTGACTCGTCCTGGCTCAAACCCTGCCTCCCTACCTGCCTTACCCTGGCCCAAACTCTGCCTGCCTCACCCTGGTCTTTTCTCAAGTTCTCACCCTGATTCATCTTGGCCATTATTTTGTCTCATCATGGCCCTCATTTTCCCTCCATCAGCGCCTTACCCTCACCCTGACCCTTACCCTGCCTTACCCAGTCTCCTGATTATTACCCTGACTGACCCTATCTCCCTTACCCTGACTCACCCTGGCCCCTATACTCCCTCACTCTCACCCAAAACCAGGTCCTTTTTCTGGTCCTAATCCTGTCTCACCCTGGCCCTTACTTTCCCTCATCCTGGGCCCTATACCCCGATCCTTTCGAGTCCTATCCTTCCTCATCCTGGCCCAAATCTTGCCTCATCCTGTTCAAAACCCTGCCTTATCCCTTGCCCAAGCCCTGCCTGACCCTAGCCCTTATACTGGTATACATCCTGGTTCCCTTTGGCTCTTATTTTTCCCTCACCTATCTCTCACCCTACCGCTTACCCCTATCTCACTTTCTCCCTCACCCTGACTCTTACTCTGCCTCACCCTATCTATCGCTCTTATCTTGCTTCACTGCTATCCTCTCCCCGCCTCATCCTGTCTCTCACCTTTACCCTGACTCACTACTGTCTTTTTCTTCTCACTCTTACCCACCCTCATTCTCGTCCCCTCCCTGCCTCACCCTATCTCTCACCCTCACCCTGCCTCACTATTGTCCTTTCCCTGCCTCAACTAATCTCTCACTCTTACCCTGCCTCGCGCTATCTTCCACCCTTATTCTGCCTCACTGTCGCCCCCTCTCTACCTCACCCCTTCACTCTTATCCTGCCTCACTGTCGCCCCCTCCCTACCTTCCTTTTTCCCCTCTCTTTTTCTTTCTTTTTCTTTTCTGGTCCGCCCCCTCGAGATGACCCTTTTACCCACTTTCCTTTCACCGTGCGCCACCCCGCCCCATTAACCCCTTCACAACGATGACCTCTCTTCCCGTCCCCCCCTCCCCCGGGCTTGCACACCGCTGACAGGGGTGGCAAGTGGAACAATACACGTTCAAACCTTGTTCTACGGGTCCTGAAGGCCATATAAAAGAACAGAGAAGTGACCTGTCCCCACCCACCGCTTCAGGCACGTGAGATTAGTTTCGGACATGGCCAAGAGAATATAAATCTAACTGTGAGGCGGTAATTATGTCACACGCTACCACTGGCCCTTCGTCTACTCCCCCACACAGAAAAACAGCCAGAGAAGTCAGCATTTCCCTTCCAAAAATCATTATTATTTTACATGGTCTTTGCTTCTCACTGGATGTAATAATGAACTATGTAAATGTAATGGGAAATAAAATCCAGAATATCATGTACACTCAAGAGCACTAAAATTTCAGAGTTCCCCCCCCCCCTACTTCCTACCCCCGGTGCATACCCAGCGATGACCGGAGGGGGTGGGGGACGAAATGAGCTCCACCCCGCCTCTCCCCCAGTCCTCTATCCTCCCCAAAGCTCCCAACCCTCCCCCCAGACCGCAAACCACCTTTATCAACTGCCAGCTCTATTTTTAACGCTATCCTCAACGCTTAAAATCCTTCATCACTTTCTTATCACACAAGTTAAAACACCTAATATGTTTTAAAATTATAGGTCTATTTTATAATTATTAGTGCATTCCAGACAAGAATTATTACCGCTAAAAAATGTTATCAACCATCAGACCAACACTTATAGTTAGGTCGCACTGCTGTAAACACACACACACACACACACACACACACACACACACACACACACACACACACACACACACACACACACACACACACACACACACACCACCAACGTACACCCCCCCACTCCAACCGCGCACACCACCACAAAAAACACGCACCCCACCAAATCCTACCACACCAACCACGCACCCCACCGCACTCTACCACACCAACCACGCACCCCACCGCACTCTACCACACCAACCACGCACCCCACCGCACTCAACAACACCAACCACGCACCCCACCGCACCCTACCACACCAACCACGCACCCCACCGCACTCTACCACACCAACCGAGCACCCCACCGCACTCTACCACACCAACCACGCACCCCACCGCACTCAACCACACCAATCACGCACCCCACCGCACCCCAGCACCGCAAATCTGCAATGGATGTTTACAATAACTTTTGCTGAAGCCAACAGGGACGTATATCCATCATGTATGCCTGGCAGCCAACAGAGGGGGGAGTGTGTGTGTGTGTGTGTGTGTGTGTGTGTGTGTGTGTGTGTGTGTGTGTGTGTGTGTGTGTGTGTGTGTGTGTGTGTGTGTGTGTGTGTGAAAACATTAATGTATGCATGTGTGTATGTATGTATGCTTGTGAAGGAGAGAATGAGAGGAAAGAGATAAGACATTAGTAAGAAGGAAAGAAAGGGAAACAAGGAAACAAGAAATGGGACAAGAATCAAAGGAAACAAGAAACCATGAAAAACCAGAGGGACAGGAAGAGGGAGAAGAGAAAGATGAAGAGAAGGAGGAGAGGAGAGGGAGAGAAGGAGAGGAGAGAAAAGAGGAGGGGAGAGAAAGGAAACATGAATGTATTGCAGAAGGGAGGAAGGAGGAGGGGGAAAAATGATATATATATTACGAAAGAGACTGAGACAGGGAGAGCAGAATGAAAAGCTGGATGGAAAATGGGAGGGAAAATACAGGCGGGGAGAGAGAGAGAGAGAGAGAGAGAGAGAGAGAGAGAGAGAGAGAGAGAGAGAGAGAGAGAAAGAGAGAGAGAGAAACTGACGAATAACATAAAAGGCATGCCAGAAAAAACAACAGCTGGCAAGTTTAAAACAATAGCTGAAACGAGAGAGAGAGAGAGAGAGAGAGAGAGAATATCCCCCACGCCAAGGGTTTCCGGCATGAGAACTATACCAAAAGAAAGACGAAGCCAAAATGAGATGCCATTTCTGGGGAAAAAAAAAAAAAAAAAAAAAGAAGAGGAAAGAACCAAGAGGAAAGAACCAAGCGAGAGAGAGAGAGAGAGAGAGAGAGAGCAATATCTATCTAAAGAAGACTCCCTTTCTTCCTCCCCGCCTCTTGCTACTTTTTATCACTTTTTTCCTCTTTCCTCTCCTCTCTTCTCTCTTATTGTCCTTCCTCTCCCCTCTCCCCTCTTTTCTTTTCCTCCCCTTTTATTATTTTCTTTTTGCTTCTCCCCCTCCATCTCCTTCATCCCCCCCCCCCGCCTCTCCCATCCCTACCCTCTTTATCCTTCTCTTCTCTTCCTTCCCTTCCCTCTTTATTTCTCCCTCCCTTCCTCTCCTACCCATCTCCCTTCTCTCCCTTCTTCTCCTCTCCTTTCATTTTCCTTTATTCCTCTCCACATTCCTTCCTCTCTCCTCTCTTCCTTATATCTCCCCTCTCTCTTTCTATACCCCTTCCTCCTTCCATTTCCACCCCATTTCTTCATCCTCTCTCCCTCTTCTCTCTTTCCTCTTCCTTCTCCCCTTCTTCTCCTCTTTCCTCCTCCTCCTTATCTCTCCTCTTCTCCATTTCCTCCTCCTCCTCCTCTCTCCCTTTCCATTCCTCTTTTATTAACTTCCAGCCTCACTTTTCTCTCTCTTCCCTCTCTTCTCCGCTTCCCTTTCGCTCTCTCTCCTCTCTACCTATTTTCTCCCTTCCTGCCTTTCCTGTCTCCTCTCTTCCTTCCTTCTATTCTCTCTCTCTTCCATCCTTCCCTCTCCTCTCTCTTTCTTCCCTCTCTCCTCTCTTTCTTCCATCCCTCTCTCTATTTCTTTCTTCCTTCTCTCTCTCCCCTCTTCCTTCCTTTCTTCTCTCCTTTCCTTCTTCCTTCTTCTCACCTCCCCTTCCCCCGAAAAACTCAAAGAAAAACTGGGTGTGAACAGGGGAGGAGGAGGAGGAGGAGGAGGAGGAGGTGCTTGGTGGATACGATGGAAAAGGTTGTGTGTGTGTGTGTGTGTGTGTGTGTGTGTGTGTGTGTGTGTGTGTGTGTGTGTGTGTGTGTGTGTGTGTGTGTGTGTGTGTGTGTGTGCGCGTGCGTGCGTGCGTGCGTGCGTGTGTGTGTGCGTGCGTGCGTGATTGTGTGTGTGTGTGTGTGTGTGTGTGTGTGTGTGTGTGTGTGTGTGTGTGTGTGTGTGTGTGTGTGTGTGTGTGTGTGTGTGTGTGTGTGTGTGTGTGTGTGTGTGTGTGTGTGTTTGAGAGAGAGAGAGAGAGAGAGAGAGAGAGAGAGAGAGAGAGAGAGACGCGGCAATGTTTGTTACTCTTATTCAATTCGTGTCGGTAATTGCATCAGGAAGGTGGCAAATCTACCTGTAACAAGTTTGCTCTCACCTCTCTCTCTCTCTCTCTCTCTCTCTCTCTCTCTCTCTCCCTTTTGTCCTTCACTATTCCTCTATCCTCAGCCCTCTCTTCCTCCTGCTCCTCCTCCTCCTCCTCCTACGTACCTGACCTCCTTCTTCCTCATCCTTCCTTCTTCCTCTTTCCTCTTACTCTTCCCTTCCCCTTACCCTCTCAACTCTCTCCTTCTCCTCTTCTAATTCCATTTCTCTCCTTATTTTCTTTCCAATCTCTCCATCGCCTCCTGATTCTCCTCTATTAACCCTATTTCACTCCTAATTTTCTTTCTCATTCTTCACCCTCCCCCTCCTCCTATGCTTCGTCTTCCTCTTCCTCCTCCTCCTTCTCCTCCTCCCTCAATCTTTTGCTCTTGATCATTCTCTTCTTCACTCTCTTCCTCATCTTCCTTTTTCTTATCCTTCAATCTTTGACTCTTAACCATTCACCTCTTCACCTCTCTTCCTCTCCATCTCCTCCTCCTCCTCCTCCTCCACATCTACACAAAAGTACGGTGCTCAAGACGCGAGAGAAACACATTACATCTTCAAAGTAATAAAAGTGCTTTGTTCTCTTTGTACTACTGTAATGGAATTTGGAGAAAAGATATGGAATAGTTAGGAGGCTGTTGCTGTTATTTATTATGATTTTTAGTTTTGTTAGTAGTAGTAGTAGTAGTAGTTAGATATTAGTAGTAGTAGTAGTACCAGCATATTATTATTATTATTATTATTGTTATTATTATTATTATTATTATTATTATCATTATTATTATTATTATTATTATTGTTGTTGTTGTTTTGTTGTTGCTGCTGCTGCTGTTGTTGTTACTGTTATCATTATTATTATATCTTACCACAGAGATAAATAAACCTCAATTAATAAAGGCTATATCAACCCTTCCTAATCGTGCCAATAACCCCACCGTGCCAATAACCCCACCGTGCCAGTAACACCCACACCGTTCAAATAACCCCACACCATGCGACTAACCCCACCACTCGAAAAAAGAAAAAAATCTCTCTAAAGTCTCCCCTACTTTAAATAAAATCGCCAAGAGAGAGCAAGAACGAAAAAAAAAAAGAAAAAAAAGAATGCGTCGCGGTGGTGGGAGTGTTAATCGGATTACTGAAGGTGATGGGTCTCAGGGTAGACTGGAGGAGGAGGGAAGAGGAAGAGAAAATGTGGAAGACTTGGAGGAAGGAGGGAGGAGGAAGAGAAAGAAGTGTGGAATATGTGGAGGAGGAGGGAGGAGAACGAGGAAGAGTGGAAGAAGTGGAAGAGGAGGGAGGAGGAAGAGAAAGTGTGGAAGATGTGGAGGAGGAGGGAGGAGGAAGAGAAAGTGTGGAAGATGTGGAAGAGGAGGGAGGAGGAAGAGAAAGTGTGGAAGATGTGGAGGAAAGAGAAGAAAAGGACAGAGGAAAAGATGTGAGAATCGGAGAGAGGGGGAGGATTCGAGGAAAGATGTAAAGAATAAGAGGAGGAAAGAAAAGATGACAAAACAGGAGAGACAGGGAGGAAAGATGGAAAGAACGAGAAGAGATGAGGACGGATAAGATGTGAAAAACGGAAGACAGAAAGGCAGGAAAGACGGAAAGAATAAGAGGAAGTGTCAAAAAATATGAAGAATGTGAAGAAAAAAAGAGGAGAAACTGTAAAATCATGGGAGAAAGAAAGACAGGAGAGACGTAAAGACCAAGAAACTGAGCGTCCAACATATGAAAAGCAGAGGCAACGGGAGAGCGGGAAGCACATGTGTAAAATATGAAGGAAAGAGACGAGAAGAAGAAAGAGAAGAGAAGAGGAGGGAACAAATAACGAAAAGGAAGACTTGTGAGGAAAGGGAAGTAAAAATGAGAGAAGAACACAGGCGAAAAAATAAAAGAGGAGGGAAGAAATGAAGGCAATAGGAGGAGGCGGAAAGAAGATGGAGGAAAACAAAGAGAGGAGGAAAGAGGGAAAATTCTGAGAGAGAGAGAGAGAGAGAGAGAGAGAGAGAGAGAGAGAGAGAGAGAGAGAAATGTGAAAAATTAAAACAGAAAAGAGGCGTCTTGGAAATATGAAGGAGAGAGGACAGAAGATGAGGGAAGATGAAAAGAGAAGAAGAATAAAAAAGAGGGCGAATGAAAATGAGAAGACAGCATGAGGGAAGACAACTAGAAAAGGGAAAAAATACAATGAAAAAAAGACATCTGAGAAATAACAAACAGAGAGAAGACGGAAGATGGAAAAAGAAATAAAGAATAGAAGAAAAGAGGAGGGAGATAAGTAAATAAAGGAGAGAAGACGGGAGACTCAAGAAACACGAGAGCAGAAGATGATGGATAATAAAAAGGAGAGAAAATCAGAAAAAGATGAAAATGTGTAATAGATAGAAAAATAAAAATAATATTAATGAAAAAAAGAGGAAGAGAAATGAGGTCGTAAATAGTTACCTGCTCCACATCATTTCGATATTCTGGTAAGTTTCCCCTACCTTTGTTTTTTATTTTCCCTCCCTGTTTCGGTATCATACACATCACGTTTATAATTGCGGGATGTATGGTGGTGATGATGATGATGGTATAGTACTTACCATGCATCCTGTTCTCTCTTCCCTCCTCTTGGTTCATGATCTGCAAAAATAAAAGCATGTATTAAGGATAAATAATACATATCACCGTACAGACAAGATGACTAGTTTCTGACCACTAAACTACAAAGTGTCTCTGGTAAGGTGAATAAAACTATCTGATCGTTTCCAGTATATAACAGAAACTAAACTTCCGCACTTTTCCCCACGCCTCGCTGTCGCCAGGCGTTGACAGCCGTAAGGAAACGTCGGTTCACTGCATTGGGATGGCCCAGCAGGGGAGGTTTTTTGCCTGCAGTTGATGGGTCTGTTCGGTCAGACAGACTGAGGCAGATCAACAACAATAACAACGGCAACGACAACAACAACACCACCACACCATCGCACTGAAGCGTTAAGAGATGCACCATCAAAGACCTAAAAGACACACACACACACACACACACACACACACACACACACACACACACACACACACACACACACACACACACACACAGTTATCCACTGCGCACAAATTGATGGGTCAGGCATAAAAGTTAAACTGAAGCAATTATTTCTAAGACTAAAAGCAAACAAACAGACAGACGGAGAGAGGCGAAGCGTGAGAGGGGGAGGAGGGAGCAAAAAGGGGAGCCGGGTGTTCAGTGATAAGCCGATGGGAAAGAGGGAGGAAGGAGGGAAGGGAAGAGAAGGGAATGTAGGGAGGGAAGGTCCAGGGCGGAAGGAGCATAGGGAAAGGGATGGGGGAACAGAGGAAGGGAAGAAGGATGGGACATAGAAAGGGAAGTAGGAATGGATGCAAAGGGAGACTAGTGAAGGGACGGGGCGTAGGGAAAGAAAGAGGGAGCAAGGGAAAGGGGAAGGAGGTTAGGTCGGTGGTGCAGGAGAAGGAAAGGGTGACGGATGGGAGAGAGGTAGGACAGTGGAGGGGGGTGGGTGTGGAGCATGAAGGGAAAGCAGGAAGGGGAAGGAGCATAAGGAGAAGGGAAGGGTGCACAGAGGAACGAAGAGGTGATGGGAAGGGGGACACTCAGCAAGGGGGGTGATAGAAGATGGAAGGGGAGGGGGGCGCAAGGTAGGGAAATGGGAAATGAGGGCAGGCGGGAAAGGGGAAGAGGAAAAAGGGAAAGGATGGTACGGAAGGGGGTACGGATGGATGGGGAGACACAGAAGGGTAAAACAGGTGGGGAAGCACATGGGAGAGGAGGAAATGAGGCAAAAAGGAAAATGGAAAGGGAGGAAAAGAAGGCAGGGAAAAAGATACAAAATAAAATGAAGGAAAGGAGAGGAAGGAAAGGAGGAAGCTATAACAAGGAAAAAGAAAATAGGGACAAGGGAGAGAAGGAGAGACGAGGGGGAAATAGGGTAGTGGGGATAGGAGAAGGGGGGAGCAAGTAGGGAGGGAAAAGGGGAGGGCAAGGAGGGAAAAGGGGGCGCCGCGCCGACACTAACACTACGTGGCACAAACACACCAAGGGACGACCATCAGAGGTGACGCTAGCAGGGAACACTGATCAATCGGGGGAGGAGAAGGAGGAGGTGTGTGTGTGTGTGTGTGTGTGTGTGTGTGTGTGTGTGTGTGTGTGTGTGTGTGTGTGTGTGTGTGTGTGTGTGTGTGTGTGTGTGTGTATTAAAGGAGTTTGTACCAGCCTCTTTCTCTCTCTCTCTCTCTCTCTCTCTCTGAATTAATCTGCCCATGTATTTATTTGCTTTTATGCTGTTTCATGCGATCCTGTCACTCTGTCTCTCTCTCTCTCTCTCTCTCTCTCTCTCTCTCTCTCTCTCTCTCTCTTTCCCACACATCACGACTAATAATCTCTACTTTATTGTGAAATTTATTGTGC
>NC_137015.1:1974319-2009319 GCF_032717465.1 Coenobita brevimanus
GATTTTCGTCCGTAGGCGGCTCATTTCTCCCAGTTCAACGGCAGAATAAGACAATACTACGGCTAGGCATCCTTTCCATGGCACTTCTTCGTGACTAGCAACACGTTCTCCCCTTAGTCTCTCTTAACTCAACACTCACGCCGGACTGATAAACTTTCGCCTCGACAGGAGACCCGTGTAAATAAATAAATAAATAAATAAAAAATAATGAAGTGCTCCTGTTATGGAAAGAAAACGAAATTATTGCCTACGCCAGGAAAACTTACATCTCTTCAGTCATGTGTGTGTGTGTGTGTGTGTGTGTGTGTGTATTACGGGCAGCAAGACTGGACATACCCAAAAAACATACCGGTACCATTTTTACACTCCAGAATTTAATTACACACAACAGAATATGTATTTTAACAGAATTCTCTCTCTCTCTCTCTCTCTCTCTCTCTCTCTCTCTCACAAAAAAAAAAAAAAAAAAAAAAACAGCGCCGCAAAAGCCTTAACTGCGTGTAAGAAAACCCTCTCAATAATTAAAAGTGTATCGGATAGGAGGGGAGAAAAATGAGAGAGAGAGAGAGAGAGAGAGAGAGAGAGAGAGTGCACTAATATCAAAAATAAAAACAAACCAGTAGTAACCTGGTCACAATTTTTAACAAGCTCATTCTAAAAAAAATAAAAAAAATAATGATAACTACGGTGACGCCTTTTTATTCTTGTTATATACAGTATACTGTAGAAAATTTTTACAGCACGAAAACAGTTAAATTCAAAACAATAAAGAACTCGATGGAAATAAAAACCAGAAATTAAATATGTAAAAGAACGACCATTTCAACGTAGGAATAAACAGGAAAGAAGAACATAATTACGAAGATATGTTACGAGTTAAAGAAAAAATAACGAAGGGTGTGAACAAAGGAGAACGTGACTAAGTAAGCAATAACACGGAGGAGAAGAAGAACAGGGAGAAAGAGGTGAGTAATTAGGGGAGAAAGAGATAATGAGCGAAATGACAGAGACAGGAGAACAAGGGAAGAACGAAGAACACACAGAAAGCAGAAAGACAAGAGGCAAAAACTGAATGATGAAGAACAAGGAGGAAAAATTAAGGCAATAAATGAATGATGAAGAACAAGGAGGAAAAATTAAATATCAAAACACATTAATAAAAGCGGAAAAGCCAATGATATAACTCAAAAATAACAGCGAAAAACGAAGCAGAAAAAAGGGAGGTATGAACAAGAAGAACAAAAAGACGTAGGAGAAAATAAGGGTGTCAGAAGAACAAGAAAGAAAGAACACACAGAGGAAGGGAAGATAGATGAATGAAGAGGAATAAAGAGAAAATTATAAAGGCAATATCAAAGCCACTAAAATGCTAAAACACACACACACACACACACACACACACACACACACACACACACAAAATGCTGAGTGAACAAAGAGGCAGGAAAAAAAAAAAATACGATTACGAAAACGCAGAACATGAGACCGAAAGGAGTAATTAGGAGTGTGATAATGAGAAAAATAACAGCGACAGGAGAACAAATGAGAACGAAGAACACAGAGAGAACATGAAATAAATGGATAAAGAGGAACAGGAAAGAGAGAGGAAAATACAAATATATAAAAACACTAAGAGAAAAATAGCCAGTGTTCCGAGAAAGACAAGAAATGAGTGAACAAAAAATAACAAAAGAGAACATGGAGAACGAGAGGGGTAATTAGGAGAGAAAGTGATAAAGAGAGAAATAACAAGAGAACAAGGGAGAACGAACACACACACACACACACACACACACACACACACACACACACACACACACACACACACACAGAAATTTATCTTGCCCTTCGTATTTGTTAATCAGTGTTCGCGTTTTTATGGTTGTGTGTGTGTGTGTGTGTGTGTGTGTGTGTGTGTGTGTGTGTGTGTGTGTGTGTGTGTGTGTGTGTATCAGAATATGCGTATGTGAGTTCCAATCCAAACTTTTTTCACGAGTGTGGGCGTTTAAGACTCGTGCCATTTCTTTTGTCTCCTTCTCTCCATTCTGTGACCTGACTGTGACCCCTGACCTTCTCCCTCCAATTCCACTGAGTGCTGACCCCTTATACAGCTCGCCATGCAGTTATTCGCCACCGTATCTCAAGAGGCTGTTAGTCTTTACCGAATAACAATACATTCAAACATACAGATTCATACACACAAGTTCATACATACATATATACACTGACACATACATACATACAGGTTTATACAATGATACATACATACATACACTGATATATACATATAAATACACATACATACATACACACAAACATACATAAATATACATACATACATACATACATACACGTACGGTACATACATACGTACACACATCCATACACACAAACACGCATACATATACATACATACACACACGGTACAGACATATATACACACGTACATACACACACACATACAGATATACATACATACAAACTGACATATACACAAATAAAAACATGAAGACAAGAATAGGAAATTGTCGTTATAGGGAGGGTCCGGTTAACGTTTGCCTTTTCAGTGTAACGACGTCTTTTCTTTAATTTTCTACTTCTAACTTCCTGACGATTTTACTCAGCTTAAAAAAGGGCATCTCGTGCTGAATGGATTAACGAAGAAGACATCCATCCAGACCAGTGGATAGTTAAGTTTATTTTCCTATCAAATTTGCGGTCAGATCACCAACGAAGGACCATAAACCCGCCTGGTCTGTAAATCTATGTAACGCTATGTAATGGTTTGCACGGAGACTCAGAAACGAAAATACACGTTGATAATCGTCTGTAAAATTAGGGAACTCTGAATAATTCTTCCTTCGGTAACTGAGACGCTAAAAAACCCAAATTATTTATATCATTTTACACTTTCCTACATCGTTCATATGTGACGTCGCCCACAATCACAAGGAAAAACGCTTCACTCCGTTTTTTTCTTTCGTTCTCGTGTTTTTTTTTTTTCGTTTCTTTTCTTTCTTTTTTCTTTTGCACACGGACTAAAAATGGCCAGTCCACCCCTTGTCCCCTGAGCTGTTTGTAATATAATTCTCGTCTGCCAGTGCGAGTTTTTTTCCTTCATAAATAAGGTTCAGTTATTGAGAATTTCCAGTCGATATTATTACTGAAGATGGACTTACAGTATGTTAAAAAGTGGCAAACAGATAGACTGACAGATAAAAAGATAAACAGAAAAAAAGATAGATATAGAGACAGACAGACAGACAGATAGATAGATAGATGGAAACATTAAAACACAGACAGACAGACAGACAGACAGACACAGGCAAACAGACTCTGAAAATTAGTCAGTGATATATACTGTAGACAGACTGAAAGATATACACAAAAACATTAATTCCCGTACATACATACATATACATAATTACTCATACACACACACACACACACACAATACAGAACACTAATACGTGATAATTAAAGGGCAAGGACGAATGGAGAGAGAGAGAGAGAGAGAGAGAGAGAGAGTAATTAGAGGAAGAACAGGACAGGGACAAACGGGGGCGGAGAGACGCGAGAGAGACTGAGAGATAAAAGTGGAGAATTAATTACATCGACTGAAACAAGGAGACGGGAGGGGGAGGGAGATTAATAAGTGATGTAGGGTGAGAGAGAGAGAGAGAGAGAGAGAGAGAACAAAAAAAAAATCGCCATCGTTCGAAGGGGATTAACAGCAGCTTATACAAAGATACCAACACACACACACACACACACACACACACACACACACACACACACACACACACACACACACACACACGGGATAAACCGCTTCACTACCAGGACGTATTGCTTTAGTTAATTCTTGCTATCTCCACACGCTTTCAATCAACTCTGTCTTTTTTTTATGTATTTCTTGCCATCTCTTGACGATTATACTCAGCTTCGGGTAGACTTATCGAGCTGAAGGGGTTAGATATACCTTTAATAAACCCCTTCAGTACGAGGCCTTACCTGGGTTGAGTAAAATGGCCAGGTAGAAAAAAAAAAAAAAACTAAATTGGACGTCACTCAGTCATGAGGCAAATAACGTTCAAAAAGTGTGGAAGATCACAGTCCTCTTGACCCCTTCCGTGCGGTTATGCCTATTGTGTGTGTGTGTGTGTGTGTGTGTGTGTGTGTGTGTGTGTGTGTGTGTGTGTGTGTGTGTGTGTGTTTGTGAGTGTGTGTGTGTGTGTACCTCAAAACGATTTTCTCCAATAATAAAAAATAAAAATCGCTAGTAATAAAAGAGTTAACGAAGCTTGAATCAACTCCTCTCATAAGAAGATTTTATCCTCAGCTGAGCAGAAGCCTGTATCTAATCCCTCCAGCAGGAAAATCTTATCCTGAGCCGAGTTAAGTCGCCTAACAGTAATAAGAAGTGTAAAAATGACACCATAAAAATAAAAAAGGTTAAATTATCACTGTAAATTCCCGGTTAGATCTGTCCCTTTAAATTCTTAGTTAAATAGCAGTCCTCTTAAATTCCAAGTTAAATCCCAGTCCCTTTAGAAACCGAGTTAAGTTCGTCCCCTTAAACCCCTAGTTAAATTCCAGTCCCTTTAAACCCCCTACTTAAATTCCAGTACCTTTAAATACAGAGTTAAAATTGTCCCTTTAAACCCTTACTTAAATTCCAGTCCCTTTAAAACCCAAGTTAAATTCCAGTCCGTTTAAATCCCAAGTTAAATTCCAGTCCCTTTAAATCCCTGGTAAGTTAAATTCCAGTCCCTTTAAATCCCTGGTTAAACCCCAGTCCATTTAAAGCCCTACTTATGTCCATCCCTTTAAATCCCTAGTTAAGTCCCAGTCCCTTTAAATTCCAAGTTAAATCTGTCCCTTTAAATTCCAAGTTAAATCCAAATCCCTTTAAATCCCGTTAAATCCCAATGAAATCTGAGAGAGAGAGAGAGAGAGAGAGAGAGAGAGAGAGAGAGAGAGAGAGAGAGAGAGAGAGAGAGAGAGAGAGAGAGAGAGAGAGAGAGAGAGAGAGAAGGAGAGAGAGAGCACAGGCTAAAAATGCGAACAAAGTCTCCGAGATCACAAGCATCTTAATGAATCCGTACAGACGAGGGTTTTAAAAATGGCGGTGTAATCGTCAACGGAGCGAGAGAAGAAGGGATTAGCCAGGCAGGAGGGGAGGAGAGGGAAAAAACGCAGGAAGGGGAGAAGGAAAGAGTGAATATGGAGGGGCGGGTGAGAGAGAGAGAGAGAGAGAGAGAGAGAGAGAGAGAGAGTGTGTGTGTGTGTGTGTGTGTGTGTGTGTGTGTGTGTGTGTGTGTGTGTGTGTGTGTGTGTGTGTAAATACGAAAAAATGAAACAAGTGATATTTACACAGATAAAGGAGATTGGTAAATACATCCAGTTCAGAGAGATGGCTGGCTGGATAGATCTGATTGTGTGTGTGTGTGTGTGTGTGTGTGTGTGTGTGTGTGTGTGTGTGTGTGTGTGTGTGTGTGTGTGTGTGTGTGTGTGTGTGTGCGCGCGTGCGTGCGCGCTCGTATCAGCAAGGGGGAAACTATGACAGAAGAGACGCCAAAAAAGATGGTGTACAAGGGAGTAATGATTAGCGAAGGAAAAAGGTTAAGAAAGAACAGAGAGAGAGAGAGAGAGAGAGAGAGAGAGAGAGAGAGAGAGAGTTTGTGTGGCAAGAAGGGGGTAAAATTAATCTAGTATTTTTGCTATCATTATCATCATTATCCTAACTCTTTCCCAATATATCGCTTAATATGATACGATACTGTATGACAACTACCAATTTTGTGATTATAGATATATGGATTATAGGTTAGCAGATGAGTGGATAGATTAACAGACACGCTAAGGGGAGAGAGAGAGAGAGAGAGAGAGAGAGAGAGAGAGAGAGAGAGAGAGAGAGAGAGAGAGAGAGAGTTAAGATACTACCTGTACTCTTTTTACTTTAACCTGGCCCAGATTTTCGTGTTTTTGTAGCTTATACCCCGTAGCCCAGTGGCAAAAAAAGACAATGCTACGGCTCTACATCATTACTACAGCACTTCTTCGTGACTACCATCAAATTCTAGCGTTAAACTAGTGCTATAACTCAGCATTCACTAATGAGGGAGGGCAATTTTAGGTCAAGGTAAAAAGGATATACAGTGCCTATTATTCTGTTCTATCGATTGTCAGACGCCTCAATTACGGACAGAGTAGCCACAAACAAATCGCCTACATGCCACACAGTCCTCCATCAGACTGACCTTTCCCTAACCTACACGATCTCAAAGTAAACTGACAGACACACAGACTGTACACTGATACAAATAGCTATATGATGGAAAAGTAGCCACTGGAACGGAACATAAAGGTATAACTTACGTATATAATTATGGACTACACCTGCCCTACATTTCTAGTTTCGCGATTGTGCTCCGCTACTTATATATGTCAACAGCAGCCACATAATAAAAAAAATATATATTATTAAGATGATGATGATGATAATGATGATGATGATGATGATGATGATTACTATTATTATAATGATGATGATGATTATTATTATTATTCATTAGGGACCGCTCACTCATTTTGTCGACGTTCACTCTTTGGCTTTCAGTTTCTCTCCTTCCTCTCTTACGTTTAAATTTTCTTTATTCTCTCTCTCTCTCTCTCTCTCTCTCTCTCTCTCTCTCTCACTGTGTCCTGGCGGTAATCTCGTCATCTCCCGCCTCACCTGCGCTTCACACACTTTTATCTCTCTCTTTGTGCTTACCCCAAGACCCCTTATTTTTACACTCCTCACCTGTATGGATTAATTAGCATGCTTACGATCACACACACTTTCTTTTTTTCGATAACGTGTTTTGGTTGAGAGAGAGAGAGAGAGAGAGAGAGAGAGAGAGAGAGAGAGAGAGAGAGAGATGAGATAATATGGAAAATACTAAAGAGAAAAGGGGAATTATGAACTTGATAAATGAGAGAGAGAGAGAGAGAGAGAGAGAGAGAGAGAGAGAGAGAGAGAGAGAGAGCAAACTGGGATAATATGGAAAATACTGAAGAGAAAAGGGGCATTATGAACTTGATAAATGAGAGAGAGAGAGAGAGAGAGAGAGAGAGAGAGAGAGAGAGAGAGAGAGAGAGAGAGAGAGAATGCTAGTAGGGAGGAAACTGAAAAATTACACAGAAAAAGAGAAAGAAGAAAAATACGGAACATGAGAGAAAGGGGAGACAGAGACAGAGAGGAGGGAGAAGGGGAGAGAAAGAAAGAGAGAGAGAAAGCAGGAAAAATGAGAGAAGGTGAGGGAAATGCAATAAGAGGGAAGGAGGGACAGTGACAAGGGGAACAAAGGAACCTGAGAGAGGAAGGAGGATGGTGAAGGATGGAAATAAATGAAGGAAATAAAGCAGAGTCATATAATATCACAAGGAGTAAAAGTATTAATAAAAATCACAGAATGAAAAACTGTGAATATCAGATCAAAGAAGCCTGAGGAACGGAGGAAGATAATGAAGGATACAGTATATAAGGGAAGGAAACAAGGAATAACTGGGAAAAACAAAGGCAAATTAAATAATACCTGTAATAATAACAACAACAATAATAATAATAATAATAATAATAAGTATACTGACAGAGTAAAAATATAAGAAAAAATTAAAAAGAACATATATACTGGGTCAAGGAAGAGCAGAGGAGTCAAGAAAAACAAAGGAGGATGAAGGAGAAAGGGAGGATGAATTTACAGAATGAAGTCAAATACAGTAAATGTAATGAAGAACCAATTATAAACAAAGAAAGAAAGGAACAAAATATCAAGAACTATAATGCAATAAGTAACAGATGAAAGCATATAACAATAATGAGAAGAAAAAAACAAATAAAACTACCCAAAAAAGGAAACAGATAACAAATGATATTGAGAGTAAGACATAAAAAGGAGGAATGAACAACACGATACACGGAGTAACACATAAATAAGAATGGACAACTATAAATAAAGATTAGAAGAGGAAAGGAGAAATAAACCATGACAAAGGAAACAAAGAAGCCAAGAAAAATGATGGTGGGTGGTTAAGGAGAAAAGTGGGATGGAAATACTACAAATGAAGAAAATAAATCATAAAATAGAAACTCTGATAAAATAAGTAAAGTGCACATGGTGATGACCATAATCTACTCACTTGATGTAATGCTGCTTATTTCTTCCCTCACCTTTATCATTATTTTCTGTGTCTCCCTCCTCTCTTCCTATTTCTCCCATCTCTCCTGCCACTTTTTATTACTCTTCTTTCCACTTCACGAGGTTCTACATTCACTGAAGCCTAATGGTCTGTTGTTGCCCAGGAAACTATTTACAATGCTGAGTGGTAACCATATAACCAGATATGGGGAGATGTGGAGGCTACTGTGGTGCCCCTGTTAATTGGGTGGAAAGACGTAAATGCAGTGTCCACCCAGGAACGAAACCTCCACATTCTTCCCCACGCCTCCCTGTGGTGAAGGACTGGCTCCCGGATGGATGGCACTTTTGCATCTCTCCACCCAGTTAACAGGGGCATCAGAGTGGGCTCCACATTACCCCTTTATCTGGTTATATGGTTGTCACCCACAATTGCAAATGGTTTCCTAGGTTACATGAAACCATTTGGCTTGTCACTAAGTGTAGAGCCACCAGAAATGAAAAGAAGGGTAAGAGAAAGTTTCAGAAAGGATAGGTGAAACAGGAAAAGGGGAGAGCAGACACAGAAAAAGAATGATAAAAGTGAAGGAAGAAGCTGGCAACACTACATCAAGTGAGCAGATGATAGTTGCCACCACCTACCACATTTGAAGGACAACATAAAGGTAATGCTGGAAGAGGCATACCATGCACTCTGGACGAAGACAGTGGAGCAGTACATACTGTGGCGTGAGAGAAAAAAGGGGAAGGGGAGTGTCTGGGAAAGTTAGAGGTGTGTGAGGAAAAAGTTGTTTTGAGGGGGCTCTGTCATGGTTGTCCCCTGTTAAGATATTGCCAAGAGAGAACACTGTGTTAGAGATGATGATGATGATAATGGGTTAAGATAATGATGACAATGATTGTTGCATGAGACCAAATTCTGAATGCTCTGTGATGGCTTTGTTATTCATGCCATTTTTATTTTCATTGTATAAATGACTGTCTGTTTCATATCCTCATCCTTAATTTCACCATTTGAAAGTGTTTATGTTTCACCTTGCCTATGCTTTCAGCACATGAAAGATTAAGCTTTGAATGGTAGGTTAGGTTAGGCAGCTAAATTTAAAACCATGGTACAGTACTCAACATTTTTCACCATCAACAACATGATGTACTGTACCAACACAGCGTAATGCCACACTTGTGTGGAGCACAGTATTTATAAGCGGAAAGTGAAAAAAAAGAAACAATCAATAATCACAAACTGCATAATGCAAAAAATAAATAAATAAATAAATAAATTATATGTTATGGAAGGTGTCTGTAGATCCACACACAACCATACCCTACATCCTTGCTATACACACTGAGTGGAAAAAGGCATTATGTCCAGCAAAAAACATTTACTAAAAATTACATGTATTATTGCTCTTAAGGGTGGCATGTTCCTACAGATTTTTCTTTACCCTTTTGATGGCATTTCTGACAGTAATGAAAGAGCTAATGATGTCTAAGCACCCAGTCACTGTTCCACCTTGCAGTGAATGTGCTAGGAAAACAAGAAAAACACATACTCTAAGGGCAAAAGTAAAAACCTAGCTACATAAAACCCTCCTCCCAACTAAAAAACAAATCTTGTTCTCTCACATTTTCACTGCAAGGTGGAGCACTTGCTGGGTGCTCAGACATCTTTATGCCCATCACTAATGTCAGAAATCCCATCAAAAGGGTGAAAAAAATAAATCTTGGAAGAAGTGCCTACCCTAAGAGCCATGTTGTACAGGCGAGCATCATTTGCTTGGCGAAAACTCCGGATCTGGCCCAGTTTTGACTATCCAACCATAATTTATGTACAGTATACAGTACATCCAACCATGTTTTACGTACAGCACTCAAAATTAAAAAGAAGCTGTCAACACCCCATCGTGTACTAGGTGTATCGTGCACCGCAAACCCATGTACTACAAGGATGTACTGTAATACTTAGGGAAATATGCCCTTCAAAGTACTGTATTAATGCCATAGATTTAGGTTTATCCATATAGGGCCTATGCGAACTTTGAGGAACCAATACAGTGTTATACTACTACATTAACTTCAAAATTTGGTAAAACTGAGAAGCTTAAATCATTATAGCGCCTGCCACCTATATTACTTGCATATATATAGCTGAATACTGGTCAAGATGTACAGTAAGCCCTCACCTTTCACAAGGATAATATTACATGTGCACCACAAGAAATACAGGTCTATGAAGTAATGAAATGCTTTAAAATGGGCTCCCACCACCAAAATTTAACTATGCAGCTAATGACTTAAAAACATTTTCCTTTGGTATTGTCCCAAAACACCACCAGACACTGAAGTATTTTCTTCACTCCTGGTGGGATAAAAATAGAATGGATGACGGAAGGATCTAGAGTACATTAGAATCTACTTACAAAGTGTATTTTGAGATGATTTAACAACAGACTTTCTTTTCTCAAAAATACAACTTACACTACTATATTTTCTTATGGTTTCCTCACACTTAAAAGAATTGGAGCTAGCCAAGTTAAGTAAAGCAAAAGACAAAGGCTTAATATACACCACAACACACTTTATGTATTACAAATAATTAATAAATAAAGTTATAAATAATTGGATTCCTTGCTTAATTTTCACCAAGAACCTTTATTCAGCCTTAAATTCAGTACAGTGATCTAAAGCAGTGGCAGTCTAACACTTTTAACTGAATGGCTTTTTATATACTGTATTATTCTTACTATCTCCAGACAATTAGTGGAGACCCTCAGGATACATGTTTTAGAAGAGGAGTGACTTAAGATCATGACAAATGAAGAGCTGCCATCACGTGAAAAGACCTACATATACCAGCATCTCAAGGGTTATGAAATATACTGTGATGATCAGGTAGATATACTGGATCAGAAGGATCAGATACAGCCTCATTGGTTTCTTTTCCAAAGAAAGACACCCCTAAAATGAATAAAATCAATTTGAAGAATAAAAAATACCACTTCAAACAGATATTACTGTTGTGAAGAGGTAATGAGTAATGTAAAAAATACCCTCACAGTAAAGAGGTTAACTCCTTCAATCTTGTGATGTATTTTCTAGTTTAATCCTGCTACTTTTAGTTCTTTTAAGCAACTTACAAGGGACCTCCGTGAGAGAAAGGGTCATTTCTGGCCATATTAAAATCATCTAATTAAAAAATTCCATCCCTAATGTAAATATGGTACAATAGTTTGGAGATAGCAAGAGTAAAAAATAAAATACCATGAGGTGTGGATACACAACATAAAATCCAATAATTCTGAAGGCATTGAACTGAGGAGAACAGGCAACTACTCTGCAACAAAAAGATTCTCTCACCTTTCTTCAAGAAGGACGTACTTCACTGCAGAATGTGGCACTTCTCTTTCCTACATGCACAGTAATAATTGTCACTTGCTTGTACTGTTACACTGTCCCACACTTTGTGCCTCATGTGCATATACTTCTTCTGTCATTCGTTGGTGTCATAAGTTGTTACACAGTCCCGCACTTTACACTTCACATATACTGTACGTACTTTTGTCACTCACTTGGTGCTTTACCGGTACACTGTTACATTGTCCCACACGTTACATCTCAGTCACTAACCACGCTGTGTGAGAACAAAACTAGAATTAGAAAGCATGGCTAGGAAAAATGTCATGTATTTAAAATACATGGCTGGAATTTAGTGTCATGAATTAGAAAGAACTGCTGGAGAAAAAATATTATGAAACAGAAAGCAGTACTTGAAAGAAAGCATGTAAAGAATTAAAATGCAAGATTGGAAGATTGTTTCACAAATCAGGAAGCATGGGTGGGAAACAATGTGTCAAGAATTGGGGGGAAAAAAAAAAAAAGTTGCATATCACAAAGCACTGCCATACAATAAAATACATAAAGAACAGAAAGCTGGGATGGAATAAAGGCATGTCATTAACAAAACTTGGAAAAACAGCATCAGGAGGCATAGGTGTAAAAAGAGTGTCCTGAATTAGGAAAACAGGGAGAGAAAAAATGCATGACATAAAACATAAAGCACGGCTGGAAATGTATTCTGGACCAGACAACAGGAAAAAAATAATAATAAGAGTTTAAAAAATGTCAGATACCTTTAACAAAATGAAAAGCAGACAAACAACTGCATAATGAATCCAAAAACCATCAGAAACTATTAATAAAATTAAATAAACTTTTATTCCAGAGTATAACAATATTGTGAAGTCAGATATGGAGGGGGAACCCAATATGCAGCTATTTTACTGTACTAAAATCTGTTGTTAATATAATAAAATGTTGACAGCAAACACACAGCTCCATTTACTAATTTTTAGGCTTGCTCCAACAGAGATGAAATTAATGATTAATACAAGGAACCTGCATACAGTATAATATTAACTGACATAACATAAGCAACATATTTCACTGGCACATTTATCTTAGATTCACCAAAACTTCTCACTAACTTAATACTGTTATAGTACTCCAACATAATTTAGCACCGTAAATAAGCTTAAAAAGAAGATATACAGTTTACAAAATGGGGAGATCTGCATAGCTGGTGACAGAAAGCACGTCTGAGAGCAGGATACTGAAAAAGGCTGAGTGCTGGTCCCTGGGATACCCTATGCTGGATGGGGAATGACCAGGACAGTGCACCCCCTTGGGAAATGGCAAAGAGACTGTCTCTTAAGAAAGCTCCGAGGCCATGCAAGGACAGGACCCGTTACCCAAAAGCCACAGAGATTGGCCAATATTCTCTCATGGGAAGCAATCAAAAGCTTCCTGAAAGGCAAGAATCGCTTTCAGCAATACCCGTTTGCTATAATACACAAGAAATATGAGGTGTACTAGCTGGAGGAGGACATCAGCTTTCCTCCACCCTAGCCAGATACTGCAATCCGATGCTAAAAGGAGCCCCTGAGTCTCAACCTGAAAGACGAAGTGTCGATGGACTACACAGTACTCTTCAACAATTTGCCAACAAATGAGAGCGACTGTATAAGTAAGACTCAATTGGGTCTGTACCCAGTTGGTGCTGCTGAAATGTAACTTACAGGAGGTGTCAGTCACATGTCAAGAATGTGGATGGCTTCAGTGATGAGTGAAAGCTGTGGATATTTAATGAAGACATAAGTTAATCTTGCCAGGATCTACGAAGTGCGGATGTCTGCTGAAAAGTAAGCCTCATTTTGCTGGATACAGAATGAAGATGATGATGAGGGCTAAATTCCTCAACTGTGTGTGTGTGTTATATTCTTTTCTGGTTTCCAGATACTACCCACTCCATGTGCAACAATGAGAATAGGATCAAAATAATGACAATAATTACTTTGCTCATAACTGCACCTTCTTCTACCATCGTGTTGCATGTCTCTGCAATACAACGTCACAAGCAAGCCTCATAGTCTCCATTCTTTGATTCCATTCACCCGACTCACCAGAAATGTGTTGCATGTACAGGAACAATAAGGAAATGCCAAAGTCTCACACACCAAAAAAAATAACAAGAAAAGAAAAAACTGTTCTCATAAGCCATAAATTATCACATGAGTTTATTCATATTTGACTTAAATATCTTCTCTAAGTTTAATCAAGTTCGTTATAGCCTTACATTATTTTCCTATGAGTTTCATCCCGCTTATCAATCTAAAAAATATTACATGTGTTTCTCCAACTCTGTTATATTAATAATTATTCCCCTCGGGCATGTTCTGCTGTTATAGGCAAATTATTTTCCCCTGAGTTTCAGGTCTGTTACAGTTTTATTTTTTTATGAGTTTATTTGGGTTTGTTATTGACTATGCTTTCACTGTACAAACATTATTAACAGGCTGATCGTAATTAGGATTATCACACACACACACACACACACACACGCACACGCACACGCACACGCACACGCGCGCGCATTACTGCACCACATTACTCTGATTTGGAGTTATATCATTTTTCAAGGAATTGTGTCTGGTAGGGTACAAATACAGCCATGAGTAAGATTTGAAAGTGACAGCTTAAATTGGTTGCTTACCTGGCGCGTTTTTATGTTCGTATTTTTCTCGCATATACACTCTTATTTCAGAGTTTTTTAATCGCCTTGCACTTAATACACTTCTTTTCATCACCTCTGAGGCAACAGAATGTTCAAGAACTTGATTTAGACCTCGATAACTGTTGATTTTTTAGATCTATCGCGTTACGGCGTCCACTCAAACTTGCGACATTTCCGTAACTTCCGCCTAAACGGAAGAGCGAGCCTACTTACAACCAAAAACTAGTTCCAGCAAAAAACTGGCTATAAAAACATTAACTGATAATTCTTCCGTGCAACGACTCATCACACTTCTCTGTCATCTGTTTTATGAAGACATACACAAATTTCCGAAGCCTAAAGTAATGAATAGCACAAAAAATAGTAGGTATGATGTGCAGTACTTATGACCAGTTAAAGTGTCATATCTCTCCTTTATCTGTTAAGCATATATTAATACCATTTATGCAGTTCACAGATTGCCAGACGCGAACTTTAAAACATCCAAACTGATACTGTCAACCCACTACCGGACTTAATTTGGCCATTATCATACAACACGGAAACTACAGCAAAAGTTAATTTAATGTACTACGAGTGTTAGTGATCGAACTATACCATTAAGCACCATTAAATATTCACGAGAACTTAAACAGGATCTGCATAATGAAGGGTTACGCTACTGTGATGATTCTTAAAGGTAAGTTGCGTTAGTTATTTTTCAAGCGGTGTACGATGACGCCTTGAGTTCGGCGCCAACAGGTGAGACGCGGAGGAATACATTACGTCACGACTCCTTAACCCTTTGATTCTGAGGATTACTTGTGCACCTTATTTTCGTTATTTCCAGACATTATTCAACACCTTGGGAGTGGCTTTTCGAACTGCAGGGGCTAGAGATAACCTTGATTACCTCTTCTACACTATTTGGAGGCTCTTCGTAAGCTAAATAAAGTCTGACAGTATCAAGAATAAACCCTACCATACGGTACTCCTTTTGATCTACCTTTACCTAAAATTTTCATCTCTCCATCTTAAACGCTGAGTTGTAATAGAATAAAACTAGGATACGATGCTAGTCACGAAGAAGTGCTATAGAAAAGATGTAGAGTCGCAGTAGTAATGTCGCTGAGCTACTGTACATGAAATACCGATATGCAGAACAGGGATGAAAATATGGGCCAAGTTAAGGTGAAAATGTACGTCATCGGATTGAAATGTTTAACCCCTCCTGCCCGAGAATGGGAGACAGGAGAAGTGTATGTGACGGAGGTGGAGGGGGAGACCGAGGAGGGGATGGAAGGATGGGGTGGAGATATGAGAGATGACATGGAGAAAGGGCAGCTACAGTAGATGACAGGGGACAAGGTGGCACGGAGGCGATTTGTTTGTAGCCATCCCTTATACAGGATAAAGATGTCTGGCTATAGAAAAAGATAGAATGAAACCGTAGACAGAAAAATAGCCGAATAATATCACGTCTTTTTACTCTATTCCTGCTACATCCAGACGCTTTTCTTCAGCTGAGGGAGGGGGGGGGCGATAGTCAAGGGGATAATGAAGGCAATCTCTAAACTCCTCCAGGGTGAAAAACCTACCCCTAAGCTGAATAAAATCGTCTGAAGAGAGAAAAACATGGCGTCCTCGATCTGAAGAAAAGGCCCCTTCATTCCGGTGATGCATTTTCCTGTTTATTCTAATTTCCAGACGATTTTATTCAGGAAAAGTTGAATGAAATCTGTATCTATCCCCTCAGCTGAATAAAATCGTCCGTTAAGCATCAAGAATTAAACACAAGAAATACGTCCTCGGCCTGAATGAGTTAATACAGCATAATACAAACTACAGAAAATGAAAAAATATCTAAAAAGAAAAATCTATGTGCCAGCGAAAATCAAAATGAGTTTGGGAATACAATATGCCAATTTTCTGACGGATCCTTTCAGTAAATTAAAATACACCATCTGAATATATTTGGTCACATATTTTTGCCGGGAAGTTTTAAAGGCAGATAGATATATATAGTAGACAGAGAAAAATAGGAAGATATGTGTGTGAGAGAGAGAGAGAGAGAGAGAGAGAGAGAGAGAGGAAGCAAGTGGCCACGTGTTCCCACAGGTAGGTATGTAGGTAGGTTGGAAGGTATGCAGGTAAGAGAGCATGTATACAGGTAGGTAGGTAGGTAGGCAGGGTAAGTAGGTAGGTCGGTTCATAGGTAGGTAGGTAGGTGGGTACCTGGGTAGGTAGGTAAGTATATAGATAGGTAGACAGGTAAGTAGGTAGGCTGGAAGGTAGGCAAGTAGGAAGAAAGAAAAAAGGGGATGGAAGGAAGGATGTACAAAAGGCAGGTGGGTAGGTAAGTAGGCAGCAAGGTAGGTTGGTGGACAGGCAGGCAGGTAAGTACGTAGGAAGAAAGAGAAAGAAAGAAAGGAAGGAAGGAAAGAAGAATGGGAGGGAGGAAGGAAGGAAAGAAAGAAAGAAAAAAGGAAAGAAAGAAAGAAGGAAAGAACGAAGGAAAGAGGGGATGGAGGAAGGCAGGCAGGCAGGCAGACAGTCGGAGATAATACAAATACACATAAGATAAATATACAGTAACACAAAAATACAAGTCTAAATCATACAACTGACCTAACACACTATGAACCAATCTCGTCCTGCCTACGTGTCCAAAAACTACTAACTCTCTGTGTGTCCGTATCTCACGTACAACCAAACACACCTGCCCAAACAAACTACACAAACGTACACGCATACATACCGGTGAAGAACGACGAGCAAACAGGCATACGGGCGAACAGAATACGCAAAAAAACACACGCAAACACAAAAGCAAACCACATTACGCTTGCTTCGCATCTGCGTCTGCCCTGCTGCCTCTCACGTCTCTCTTGGCGTCTGTCAGTCACGTGATGCCTAATTTGAGTTGCCCTTCCGAAATTACTGATGCTTCTGAATTTACTCTCAAAAACTGTTATAAAGTCGCCAAATATACCTATCTCTCTGGAAAATCTCTGAGTAATTTCTGCAATATGGGTGTAACTTGGTAACGACCCTTGAAAATGCACTGTTAAATGGAGAGTATTGTTTTCACACCTACACTGGCATATGCAACCCCCTTCTCTCCATCAGCCCTCGAATCTACACCCTGTATCTCCCCCTTATCCCCTCCCTCCCTTCCCCCCACCACATCCCCTCCCCACCCCTACCCTACCTCCACCACCTCCCACTCTTCTCCCCCCCCCTTCCTGCTCCCAGAATCCCTCCATCCATCCACCCCTCCACCCCTATCCCCCCCTCCCTCCCTCTTCCCTACCCCCAACATTCTTCCACCTCTCCATCCTTTGTCTCCTCTCTTCCCCCACCATCCCTCCCTCCTCTCTACCCCCACATTCCAACCCCCCCTACCTAACCCCCTTACCTCTCTCGCCTCCTCCCCCCCCGGGCACACTCTGACCCCAGACTCTCACTGTTTCGACTCCGCTCTTCATAAGTCTCGAAGCACACCGTTCATCGCTCTCTATCGTATATACCTTTGTTGTTACGCTGGCTAGTATATAATTACCTACTCTATAACCTCCCTTCCTCTATAATATACAATGTACATGGGGCTAAATACATACATACATACAAATCCTTCACTACGTTGACGAGTATACTGAATCGAACAGCCAGCCTCACTTACCCCAAACTCCTCTCTCTCTCTCTCTCTCTCTCTCTCTCTCTCTCTCTCTCTCTCTCTCTCTCTCTCTCTCACACACACACACACACAAACACTACTACAACACAATCTACACATGGCCTTCTCACCCTATACTGTACTCAGCGTGTATGTGTATCTGTGCGTGAGTGTGTGTCACGTACATACATGTGTACGTACATCAGTATTCCTCTCACGGCCCCCTGACCTGACGAAATTAACAAACCACCTTCGTTAACGTGTGTGTGTGTGTGTGTGTGTGTGCGTGTGTGTGTGTGTGTGTGTGTGTGTGTGTGTACCTGACTACATTAACAAACTACCCTCATTACCGTGTGTGTGTGTGTGTGTGTGTGTGTGTGTGTGTGTGTGTGTGTGTGTACCTGACTACATTAACAAACTACCCTCATTACCGTGTGTGTGTGTGTGTGTGTGTGTGTGTGTGTGTGTGTGTGTGTACCTGACTACATTAACAAACTACCCTCATTACCGTGTGTGTGTGTGTGTGTGTGTGTGTGTGTGTGTGTGTGTGTACCTGACTACATTAACAAACTACCCTCATTACCGTGTGTGTGTGTGTGTGTGTGTGTGTGTGTGTGTGTGTACCTGACTACATTAACAAACTACCCTCATTACCGTGTGTGTGTGTGTGTGTGTGTGTGTGTGTGTGTGTGTGTGTGTGTGTAACTGACTAAATTAACAAACTACCCTCATTACCGTGTGTGTGTGTGTGTGTGTGTGTGTGTGTGTGTGTGTGTGTGTGTGTGTGTGTGTGTGTGTGTGTGTGTGTGTGTGTGTGTGTGTGTGTGTGTGTGTGTGTGTGTGTGTGTGTCCCTGATATGCTCTGCCACTCACGCGCCTGTGGTAAACAAATAAATACACAAAGGGTCGGCTGCTGACGTGAATACTGATGCACGCTGACCGTCGCAAATGAAGTGGCCAGGCTGTGCTGACTACTGAAACCATGCCCCCTTCCCTGCCTTAGGCGCGTCCACACCATATGCGTGCTGGTGCGGGTGGGAGTTCAGCATCACTGCAAAAATCGTCGGCCGGTGGCACAGAATAAACCAATTAGTATTATAATTATTATTATTATTATTATTATAGAAGCGGCAGCGGCACATACATACATCAATACAGTAAGGTGTAATAGGCAAAAATAAATCGCTTAGGATAAGGTGTTTGGGGGCTTCCTTACCGACGAGAATAAAAGGCGTACATTTTCACACCTATCTATCTATCTATCTATCTATTGCCAGACGCCTCAATCCCGTTTGGGGTGGCCACAAACAAATCGCCTCCAAGTCGCCCTGTTCCCCGCCATTTCACTGCCCTGCTCCCAACTCACACCCCCCTCTCACATATACCTCTCCACCCCATCCCTCCATCTCATCCTCGGCCTCCCCCTCCCTCTTCCCCCCTCCACCTCACTCACATACACTCTCTTCGTCAGTCTTTCAACCACCATCCTCTCCACACCTGACCACCTAAAATAAAGGTCTTGTAGCAGCAGGAATATAATACACTATAAAGATACCAACGACGTGAGGAAAGATTTTACGAAGAGAAAAAAGAACCCAAGGACAGATGGACCTTTCACACTGACAACCACCCACTCACCTGATTACATAACAGGTATGTAGCGAAAGATATATAAAAAGAGATATAGAAGATTGACAGACATGCCATCTGACAGAAACAGACAGGTGTGTGGAGAAACAGACAGACATATAGATACTGTTGGTGGAAAGAGAGAGAGAGAGAGAGAGAGAGAGAGAGAGAGAGAGAAAGAGAGAGACAGACAGACAGACAGACAGAGGAGGGAGAAGAGTGGAGGGGATGGTAGGGGTGGGGAGGGGAGAGGGAGAGGGAGCAAGGAGTGGGAAGGGAGGGGGAAAAGCAAAGGGGGGAGGGGAGGGGGAGAGCAGAGGGGGAGGGGAGGGATGGGAAGTGAACTGAACTGGGGTGATGGGGTGAAATGGGAGATGATTGAATTGAGGGGAGAATGGGGCGACAGGAGAGAGAGAGAGAGAGAGAGAGAGAGAGAGAGAGAGAGAGAGAGAGAGAGAGAGAGAGAGAGAATGTGAAGGAAGGTAGGCTAACAGGAAAAAAGAAAAAAGAAAAAAAGAAAATGTGTACAGGGAAAACGGAAGAGGCAGGATTTTCAGCGAGAGATATTTAGAGAGAGAGAGAGAGAGAGAGACGGGGGGGGGGGGGAGTTACGCTGTGGTCAACACGCCTGGTCATTAATCACATAGGTTGTGAAATATCAGGAGAATATTGTGTGGCTCAGGCATATTGGCTAACGGGCCGGTGTGGTGGTGTGGTGTGGTGTGGTGTGGTGTGGTGTGGTGTGGTGTGGTGTGGTGGTGATAGAGGTGGTGGTGGTAGAAGCTGTGGTGGTTATGGCAGGAAAAGGGATTGAGATGGTGGTGGTGGTGGTGATACTGGTTATGGTAGTGGCAGTTACTTGTGGTAGGAGCAGTGGTGAAAGTGGTGACAGACGATGTGGTAGCAGTGGTGGAGACTGTGGTAGTGGTGGTGATGGTGGTTACAGGAAGATGATGGTGGTGGTGGTAATGGTGGTGATGATGGTGGTTGTCTTTGTGATGATGGTGGTTGTACTGGTGATGGTGGTGATTGTAGTGGTGATGATGGTGGTTGTAGTGGTGATGGTGGTGGTAGTAGTGGTGATGGTGGTGGTTGTAGTGGTGATGGTGGTGGTTGTAGTGGTGATGGTGGTGGTTGTAGTGGTGATGGTGGTGGTTGTAGTGGTGATGGTGGTGGTTGTACTGGTGATGGTGGTGATTGTAGTGGTGATGATGGTGGTTGTACTGGTGATGGTGGTGGTAGTAGTGGTGATGGTGGTGGTTGTAGTGGTGATGGTGGTGGTTGTAGTGGTGATGGTGGTGGTTGTAGTGGTGATGGTGGTGGTAGTAGTGGTGATGGTGGTGGTTGTACTGGTGATGGTGGTGACTGTAGTGGTGATGGTGGTGGTTGTAGTGGTGATGGTGGTGGTAGTAGTGGTGATGGTGGTGGTAGTAGTGGTGATAGTGGTGGTAGTAGTGGTGATAGTGGTGATTGTAGTGGTGATGGTGGTGGTAGTAGTGGTGATGGTGGGTGTGAGTGGTAATGGTTGTGCTATCTGTGGGGTGCTGGATTTTACTCTCCTCTCTCTCTCTCTCTCTCTCTCTCTCTCTCTCTCCTTCGAACTCTACTGCCTTCTTTCCTTCCTTTTCCCCTCCCTTATTCCTCTTCCTTCTCCTCTTCCTTCACATAATCGTCATCATCTTTCTTCTCTTCCATTTTCTCCTTCCTCCACTTCCTCCTCCTGCTCCTCCTCTTCTTCCTCTTTCTTATTCCTGTTCGTTTTCTTCATCTCTTCTTCCTCCTCCTCCTCCTCCTCTTCTTCTTTTTCTCTTCCTCTTCCTCCTTCACTCTTTCTGCTCACATGTTCCTAGCCCCCTCCTCCCTTCTCTTCTTCCTTGTCCTCTTCTTCCTCCTCTTCCTCTTGCCTCTTCCTTCACATAATCGTCATCAATATCATTTCGGGCTGTTTATTGGACTCCCTGAGGAAGATTGATGAAGACGTATTGTTATCACCAACTCAAAACCCTCTCGCTCCATTTCAGGCCCTTCCTATCTTTTTCTCATATCTTTCTTCTCTCTTCTCTCTTTTTCAAATTTCTTCTCTTTTCCTCTCTCTTTCTTCTCTTCTTCTTATCTCTCTTCTTCTCTTTTTCTTTTTTCTTATCTCTTTTTTCGCTCTCTTTCTTAACTCTTTTCTTCTCTTTTTCTTATCACTTTTCTTCTTTCAATTTCTTATCTCTTTTCTTCTCTCTTTTTCTGATCACTCTTTCTTCTTTTTTTTTTAACTTTTTTCTTCTCTCTTTTTATGTCACTTTCCTCTTTTTCTTACCTCTTCTTCTCTTTTTCTTATCTCTTTTCTTCTTTGTTTCTTTTTCACCTGGGCTCTTACCTTCTTTCGTCCTCTTTTCCTCGACATCTCTCCTTATTCTTTCTATCTTCCCTCCTTTCCTTTCATATCTTTTCCTCTTTATCTACTTTACTCTCTTTTCCTCTTCTTTCCTTTACTCCAATACACGTTAATTTCTTTTCTCCTCTTCTCTCCTCCTATCGTTACTTTTCTCTTCCATTTCCATCCTATTATTTCTTCTCTCTCCTCTCCTCTTTCTCTCCTCACCTTTCTTTCCTTTCTCTTCTCACCATTCCTCTCTCTCTCTCTCTCTCTCTCCCTTACATCCCTTACTTACCATCTCTCTACCACAATTCAACACACCTACCAACTTACCTACCCACCCTCTCACCCACCTACCTACCTATCCTCGCTCCCTCCCACCTACCTATCTACCCACCTACCTACCTACCTACCCAATCTCCAACCTACGTACTCACCTTCCCACCTACATTACCTACCTACCTACCTTCCTACCCAACCTCCGGCCTACCTACTCACCCTCCCACCTACCTACCTACCTACCTACCTACCTACCCCCCGTGTTCATTAGGGCAGGGGGGGCTAGTGATAGCCTACAGGGGGCGTCGCTCCCCATGATTAATAGCCCTCCATCCACGCCCCCCTCGCTCTCACCTCCCCTTCCTCCTCTCTCTCTCTCTCTCTCTCTCCCCTTTTCCCCCTCCCGGCCATTTCCTCCCCATTTTCGTCCCTCCTTTCCTCCAGCCATCCCCTTATTTCCCCTTTCTTCTTCCCTTCTCCCCCTCTCCTTTTCCTCTCTCTTCATTCCCTCCTTTCCTCCTACACCTCCGTCTCTCTCTTCATCCCTACGCCATTCTCCAACTCCCCTTCCCTCCATCCCTCTCTCTCTCTCTCTCTCTCTCTCTCTCTCTCTCTCTCAGTCCCCTCCAGCCCCGCATTGTTCAAACACCATCACATTTTTTCACATTTTTCACAAACTTTCAATCTTTTTCGTCCTTTTCCACATAATTCTTTTCGTCCTTTTTCTCTGCCTTTCGTTAGGATTTATTTCTCTGTGTCTCGTGTCCCTTCGCCTGTTATTCATTCTTTCTCAGTGTTTTTATATTCAATTTTTTCATTTTATATTTGTACAGCCTTCTAAATCTTCGTTTTCCATGTGTCTCCCGTTTTCTTTCACTCTCTTTGTCGGGTCTTGAGTTTTATGGTCTCTCTCTCTCTCTCTCTCTCTCTCTCTCTCTCTCTCTCTCTCTTATTCACCTCTCCATTCAACGCTTCATCGTAATCTCTGTCTGTTTGCCCCCTTCTCTCTCTCTCTCTCTCTCTCTCTCTCTCTCTCTCTCTCTCTCTCTCTCTCTCTCTCTCTCCATTCCACATTTCATCATATTCTATGCCTCCTCCCCACCCCCCCTTCTCTCTCTCTCTCTCTCTCTCTCTCTCTCTCTCTCTCTCTCTCTCTCTCTCCATTCCACATTTCACCATATTCTCTGCCTCCTCCCCACCCCCCTTCTCTCTCTCTCTCTCTCTCTCTCTCTCTCTCTCTCTCTCTCTCTCTCTCTCTCTCTCTCATCGATCCGTATGCTGAGTGATCTGGAAACAGGATTACGTTCAAAGTTTTCGCCCCGCCTGTACAAACTTGGACAATGAAGCCTGGCAGATGGACGAACCGGCAGTGTGATGAATGTGTGGTGATGGGAGTGATGCTAGGGTGTGTGGAAGGGTGTGTGGTAGGGTGTGTGGTGAGGAGTGTGACAAGGCATGGTGGGTGATGGATGGACTGGTCGTGTGATGAATGTGTGGTGATGGGAGGGATGCTAGGGTGTGTGGTAAGGTGTGTGGTAGACTGTGTGGTATGGTGTGTGGTGAGGTGATGAACAAACTGCTGGTGTAATGAATGTGTGGTGATGGGAGGGATGCTAGAGTGTGTGGTAGGGTGTGTGGTAGGGTGTGTGGTAGGGTGTGTGAGAGGTGAAGAACAAACTGCTGGTGTGACGAATGTGTGGTGATGGGAGGGATGGTAGGGTGTGTTGTAATTGTGTGGTGTGGTGGGGTGGTGTGGTGGGGTGGGGTGTGGTAGGGACTGTAATGCTATGTGTACAGGGTGTGGTGTAGGAAAGAGTATGTGGAGTGGTGTACGGTGTGGCAGGAGCTGTGATGTGGTGTAGTCTGTGGTGTGGTGAAGGGTGTAGAAACAGAGTGTAGTGCTATAAGGACGAGTCTGGTAGGGTGTGTGGGTGTAGGGGGTGTGGGTGCAGGGTGTGTGGGTGTAGGGGGTGTGGGTGCAGGGGGTGTGGGTGCAGGGGTGTGGGTGTAGGGGGTGTGGGTGTAGGGGATGTGGGTGTGGGGGTGTGGGTGTAGGGTGTTTTCGTCGGGCTGTACAAACTTGGACAATGAGCCCCGAACTGATGGTCTCCTGCCAACTGGACTGGAGGCGGGGCAGTGTGATGGATGTGTGGTGACGGGGTGTGGTGTGGTGTGGTGTGGTGTGGTGTGGTGTGGTGTGGTGTGATGGATGTGTGGTGACGGGGTTTTGGTGTGGTGTGGTGTGATGGATGTGTGGTGACGAGGTGTGGTGTGGTGTGATGTGGTGTGGTCTGGTGGTAGGCTGAACAAGAGATAGGGTGTTGTTATAAACGTGTGGTGAGGTATGGCGCTGTGTGATATGGTGTGGTGTGGTAGGGCATGGTGTGGTGTGGTGTAAGGTAGTAGTGGCAACCTGGCTGGACACGGGGTAATGTGATGAATATATTGTGGTGTGTGTGTGTGTGTGTGTGTGTGTGATGTACAGTTGCTTGCAACGTTTGAGTGGCGGACAGTCCTCAGGGGCACAAAACTCTACGGATAATGTGTGCCATATTTCGCTACCTCCGTCGACCCTCACCTCTCCTTAGCATGTAGTTCCCTTTCTTTAGCCACGAACGAATGAAGGAATACGTTCTCTCTCTCTCTCTCTCTCTCTCTCTCTCTCTCTCTCTCTCTCTCTCTCTCTCTCTCTCCTTGACGAAACAGGCACATAAAGTCCAGCGAGAGGGCCAGGCGGATGAGGAGAGAAAGGAGAGCACGGAATGAGAAAAGAAAACGAAGAAATAAAGAATAAAGATGAGAAAAGAAAATAAGGAAGAAAATGAAGAGGTAAGAAAGGAAGCGTTGAAATAATGAAAAATAAAATGAAAAGGCAGGAAATGAAGTGGGAAAATGGTGGAAAAAGAAGAAATGAAAAAAGAATAAAAGATAATGACGACGTAAGAAAAGAACCGCTAAAATAAAAGGAGAAAACGGAATGGGAGAAAATATAAAAAACGAGAAATGAAAGCGATGGCAGGAGGAACGGAGAGAAATTAAAACAGGAAGAACTAAAAATTAATACGAATAATAATAAAAAAGAAATGAAGGTACAAAAAGAAAAATGACGAAACTGTTAAAAATGAGAAGAAAAAAAGATGAAGAAATGACAAAGGAAAATTCGATCAAACAGAAGAAGAAAAAAAAGATGGAACAATGAGACAAATATATAAAAAACGCATAAAAATATAATGAAAACTGCTTGGAAATAGAGACTTTTAAAATCAAGGGAAGAATATGGGAAAAAGGGATTGCAGATTACTGCGAGGAGTGGAGAGAGAGAGAGAGAGAGAGAGAGAGAGAGAGAGAGGAAAAGCTCAATATATAGAGTGTATAATGATGGCATATCCTCATCCTCATCATTAGCACTCTGATGATGATGATGATGATGATGATGATGAATAATGATTACAACATAAATACTAATGAAAATAACAAAATAACGTCATTAATAACAGGTAAGAAGAAAAATAATAATAATAATAATAATAATAATAATAATAATAATAATAATAATAACAGTAACAATAATAATAATAATAATAATAATAATAATAATAATAATGACGCAGACGAAGGCGACGAAGGAGACGAAATGATACGATTCTCAGCCCAAGCCGTCACTCCCTCCAGACTCCACCATAAATCAAGACGGGGACAGGAGCTGGGGAGAGGGGAGAGGGAGGGAGGGGGAAGAGGGGGAAGAGGGAAGACAGGGAGAGGGGGTGGGAAGCTGGAGGGGGGAACAGGGAGAGGTGGATTGAAGGGGAAAGGAATGGGAAGGAGGTTGAGAGGGGGAGGAAGGAGAGAGAGAGAGAGAGAGAGAGACGGACACACACACACACACACACACACACACACACACACACACACACACACACACACATACACAGGAGGAGGAGATGCAGCAGGGTAGGCAGGAAGGTAAGGAGGGGGAGAGCACTTGAGATGCATTGGGTAAGTGGTGACTATGAATACCAAATGTGCCGAGGATTAACTTACTGATAACTTGTAATACATATGCAAGTGTGCTCAGGGACCCCTTGGTGGCCTCAAGTGGTGTGCTAAGGTGCTAGAGTGTGTGCTGTGTTGCTGGGAGGGGGGTCAGTGTGTTAGGGTGTGTTGTGGTGGTGTGAGTGTGTGTTGTGGTGTGTTATAGTGATGTTTTGTGTGTTGTGGTGTGATGTGGTGGTGTAAGAGTGTGTTGTGGTGATGTGTGTTGTGCTGTGGTGTGATGTGGTGGTCTAAAATTATGTTGTGGTGTTGGAAGAGGCCTGAGTGTGTTATGGTGATGAGGGGTTGTGTTAGGGTGGTGAGGGGACTGCGTGTGTTGTGGAAGGAGAGTGTACGTCAAGAAGTGTGCTGTGTTGTGTTTGTGTGATAAAGGGATGTGTTAAGGTGTGCTACTGTGGTGTTAAGGGACTATGCTGGGGTGAATGGAATCTGTAGTATTTTGATAGGGATTAGTGTTGTGGTGGTGCTGTGTTGCGATGTGCTGTGGTGATTGAGAAAGCGTGTGTTGTGCTGTGTTGTGTGTGTGTGTGTGTGTGTGTGTGTGTGTGTGTGTGTGTGTGTGTGTGTGTGTGTGTGTGTGTGTGTGTGTGTGTGTGTTTTACTATAGAGGTAATACCAATATCCTGCTGTTGCTGCTTCGATGATGTAATAAAAACAGTGATGCTGATAATGATGAAGCCAAACCATCCATCAAAACACAACACCATTCTGACAACACTACAAATCCACACACACACACACACACACACACACACACACACACACACACACACCTGGCGACATACCCCTAGAGCGATCAGCAACCCGAAACGGATCTTCATTGTCTGGAAAATGAGAGCTGTGATTTTAATTCCGATATGCAAACCTCGTCGCAGATTTTTCAACGAGGAGAGAAAGTGAGAGAGTGAGAGAGAGAGAGTGAGAGAGAAAGCGAGGGGAATGGATTATGGGCTTAAGGATGTATGTGCATAAGGGTGATGTTTGGTGAGCTGAGTGTGCGAGGGATAAGTCAGAGAAGGCATGGAGTTGAGTAGGCGGAAGGAGGGGGAAGTAGAAGGAGGAAGAGGAGGAGGAGGAGAATGGACGGCGATGGAGGAAGAGGAAAAGGAAAAGGAGGAGGAGGAGGAGGAGGAGGAAGAGGAAAAGGAGGAGGAGGAGGAGGAGGAGGAAGAGGAAAAGGAGGAGGAGGAGGAGGAGGAGGAGGAGACAAAAAATGTGTCTCAGGTTTTCCACAGGTTAAGGACACACCCACTCTCTCTCTCTCTCTCTCTCTCTCTCTCTGAGAGAGAGAGAAAGTATGGGTGAGTGGGCGTGCAACAAGTGTGTGTGTGTGTGTGTGTGTGTGTGTGTGTGTGTGTGTGTGTGTGTGTGTGTGTGTGTGTGTGTGTGTGTGTGTGTGTGTGTGTGTAGATGACAGTATCACTATTAGTGTTGCTAGGAGGGCAGATGTATGTATGTACTTTATGTATGAATATATGTATGTACTGTAAGCATGTATGTATGTATGTACTGTAAGCATGTATGTGTGTATGTATGTACAGTATGTATGTATATGTGTATAAATGCATGTACAAACGTTCATGTGTATGTACGTAATTGTCTGTTAGAGCAACATCACTAGTACTGTTGCTCGGAGGGTGTATGAGTACATGGGTGTATGTATGTATGTATGTATGTATGTATGTATCAATAATTAAGTATGGGTGTATGTAGATGTGTATGTATGTATGTATGTGTGTGAGGGGGGAGTATTACTAGTAGTGTTGTCAGGACGGCTGATGTACGTATGTACGTATGTAAGCATGTATGTGTGTAGTGAACGTGTGTGTATGTATGTGTGTGCGAGGGGACAGCATCATCGGTACTGTTGCCAGGGGGGCGAGTTGCAACAGATGGTGAGGGGAGACGAGGGGAGGGGAGGGGAGGGGAGGAGAAAAAAGGGAGGGGAGAAGGCAGATTAGGACGTCAGAATACTGGAGAGGAGAGGGAAAGAAAGGAGGGGACAGCAGAGGAAAGGAGGGAAGGGAGAAGAGAGGAAAGGAGGGAAGGGAGAAGAGAGGAAAGGAGGGAAGGGAGAAAAGAGGAAAGGGGTAGGGTAGGGGATGAGTAAAGGACAGCATGGAGAGTGAGATGAGCTGAGACGAGATGAGCTAAGTAGAGTTAAGAGACAGAGACGCAAGAGGGAGAGGGGGGAGAAATGAGTCTGTCTGGCGGGGAGACTAAATTTGGTGTTGATAGCTCCTGACGACTGTATTTATTTATTTATTTATTTAGAGAGAGAGACACACACACACACACACAGACAGACACACAGACACACTGACAAACAGGCATGCACTCAGACACACACATACATACAGACAGAAAGACAGGGACAGAAAAAGAGCCAGAGCGAGACCAAGACCGAGAAAGAGAGAAAAAGAGAGCGTAAGACAAATTAAAGAGAAGCGCGTCTAACAAATAAGATTCTGAAATATCTAAGAAAATATCTGCCGTGAATTTTTAGTCTCTCCGATGCTCATGACAATAAATAAATGGAAGGAAGATTTTTTTTTTTTTTGGGGGGGGGCCTCGGGTATTTTCTGTATGGATGCCTGTCATGTCTCTCCTCAAAATTATTTAAGGTTGTATTCCTGTAGGCTAAGGAGGTTACGTGACACCTTTTCCTTGGCGACTTACTTTGCCTGTTCCATCGAGTATTTTCTTCTGTATCTTTATGCATGTATTTATTTATTTACTGTAGACAAAGTTCCATCACCAACTTATAAAGACTGCAGTGTTAGGCGCAGAATAAATCGGTCAGGAAGAGGTGTTAGGAACTCTCACAGCACAATATTGGAACGGCGGGAGTGTTTTCAGTATTGAAGCCGGAAAAAGACTCCGAAAAAAATAAATAACTTGGATTTCTAAAGCCATATTCTCCCTAGCACCTCTTCCTTAGCGATTTATTCTGCGTGTTCGATCTTAATAATCTCTTCTGTACCTTACTTCTTTTTTTTTTATCGTTGTGCTGGAGAGGGATACGCCTTCACTTGGTGGCTCTGATATGACTGAGAGGGGGAGCTGCCCGGGCATACAAACGTCCCTCAACTCCCTCCCTATCCCCCGAAAGGACGATGGTGGACTGCAAGGGAGGGATAGTTCCAGCCTGAAGTCCACTGGGTTCACGTTCTGATGAGCCTGGGGTAAGAAAAACACGGGAGGTACGAAGCATCTGTCCCTGAGCGATTTATCTTGAATATTTACACAGCTAACCTCCTTTTCCGTTATTAATGTTACCGTTATTATTAAACTCTGTATTTTCTTTTACGTTATATATTTATTGTTTTAATCCCGATACTTAATGGAAAAAAAACAGAACCGAGTATTAATGTGACCTGTGCTAAAATAAATCGGTAAGGAGGTGATATTAAGATGCGTGATAGGTCAGCGAGAATACGAAATCATCCCATCCCGCCCACTTCTCTCAGCCCACCCTATCCTACCCCACCCCATCCCATCAATCCCTACCCGACCCCACCCAACACATCCCACCCTACCCTAACCCACCCCACCCCTCTCACCCCACCCCACCCTACCCCACCCCTCCCACCACATCCCACCCTACCTTAACTCACCCCACCCCACCCCACCCCGCCCACCCCTGGCTCCCGACGTGATGACTACCAAATTGTGGCAATCTTCTCTCTCGGGAGGCTGGGGGGAGGAGGGGAGTGAAAGGAGGGAAGGAAGGAGAGAGGGAGAGAGGGAAGGAAACAGCAAAGGAGGGATGGAGGGAGGGAGAGAAAGGAGGGACGGAAGGAGGGAAAGGAGGGAGGAAGGGAGGGAAGGAAGGAAACAACAAAGGAGGGAGAGAGGGAGGGGGAGGAACGAAGGAGGGAGGGTTAGGAAGGAGGGACGGAAGACGGGAGGGAGAGAGAGAAACGCGGGAAGGAGGGAGGGGAAGGAGACAGTAAAGGAGAGAGGGAGGGAGGGAAGGAAAGAGCAAAGGAAGGAGGGAGGGAAGGAAAGAGCAAAGGAAGGAGGGAGGGAGAGAGGAGGAGCGGAGAGATGAACGGATCACCGAGAAATAGGAGAAGGAGAGAGATGAGGGAGGAGCAGAGGGGGGAGAAAGGAAGGGTGGAGGGAAGGAGGGAGGAGAAAGGAGAGATGGAAGGGGAGGGAGAGAAAGGAGAGGTGGAGGAGGGGAGGGAAGAGAAGAAAGGGAAAGGGTGGACAAGCAGGTCGGGAACGAGGACTGCAGAGAGAAAGAGAGAGAGAGAGAGAGAGAGAGAGAGAGAGAACAAAAAGAAAGGATTAATGACAGGACAAAACAAACGTAATTATATACCTGATTTACAGCTCACAATCCCACCCTCCTAATAAACAAAGGCGTCTGGAGGCAATAAGAAATAAATAAAAATAATCTCCCCTCTCCTCAGCCTGATATTCCACCTTGACAATACATAAAATCGACTGAGTAGCAAAAATAAATAAAAAATAAATAAAAAATGGGTTTCATTATGACAAGACGATATTCTCCCCCTCCCCTCTGCAACACACGATGCAATAATGATACATGCAGGAGGGGGATATGGCCTTCCCCTCCCTCCCCTACCCCTCATTCCCCCTCCCCTCCCCACCTCTCTTCCCCCTCCCCTATCCCCCCTCCCCTCACCAATGGACATGACCTTTTGTCCCTCCTAAATTAGACACAGATTTTTCAGGCCCCCTCCAAGCTTTTCTCTCTCTCTCTCTCTCTCTCTCTCTCTCTCTCTCTCTCTCTCTCTCTCTCTCTCTCTCTCACACACACACACACACACACACACACACACACACACACACACACACCTGTCACAAAGTACAATGTGTTTAGCTTCTCAGGACAGGTAATACCAAACCCTGACCCCCTTCTCTCTGTGTACGCGCAGTGTTGGGGGACGTGTGTATGTACAGTACCGTACGTACAGTATGTGTGTATGTGAGTATGTCTGTATATATGCATGTGAGCATGTATGTATGTATGGATGGATGGATGATTTATGTATTATTTATATATGTATGTATGATGTATGTATGTGAGGATGGATGTATGGATGGATGATATACGTATTCATGTATGTATGTATGAATGCATGTATGTATGTCTGTACGAGTATGTATGTATGTATTCTGACGGCCACGTTACAAAATACAATCGCATTTCTTGACGACAATAAAACAAAACAAGCCAAGAATTATGTTCTAAGACAGAGAGGCGCATCTTAAGTTCTAGCCCTGTCTTAAGAACGAAGCCCCTTTCTTAGTTCATGTATTTCTTTTCTTAGTGGAAAGTTAAGCAATACGACCTTCACTGCTGAGAATACTGGCTGGGAATATAGACGGGATGCGGGTCTACGTTGGAAAGAAGTACGGGAAGAATAAAACGATGGATTGGGTACTGAGCGTTCTTTGCAAGCCTCTGTGTGTGTGTGTGTGTGTGTGTGTGTGTGTGTGTGTGTGTGTGTGTGTGTGTGTGTGTGTGTGTGTGTGTGTGTGTGTGTGTGTACGAGTGTTGATTTTCATTACTTAGTCTTTTTTTTTTTTTTTGTCCTGAGATTTACAGAAGGAGTTTTTTGCCGCATTTCCGGCACAGTTATCGTTACAATACTCCTCATTTCAGGTATTCAGTTTACGACAGAACAAAGTATCGTTACGTTACTCAAGTCTTAGTTACTTTAAAGATAATACTGTCCCGGTAAGAATCACTGGAAGAAGACCCTTGATGTTAAAACGATAAACATAACACACAGGAGGAAGCCACGGTGTAATACGAAGACTAGATCGCTACAGAGAAGGTGCTAAGGAGCCTGGGATGGTGGCAGGTGACGGGTGTGTGTTCCCCGCCCATAATATCACTCATTCCCACGCTGACCTGAAGGAAATCCAGACCCATCCTTACTATACTCTTTTCACTCCAACTTGGCCCAGATTTTCGTCCTTTTGTAACTTACTTTAAGTCGCTCTGTGGCAGAAAAAGACAATACTACGGCACTACATCCTTTCCACGGTCGTTCTTCGGTACTAGCATCATATTCTAGTGCTAATCTACTGTTGCAACTCCGCATTCATGATGGAGAGATGGCAGTTTTGGGCCAAGTTAGAGTGAAAAGAGTAAACAAAGTGTGGAGGAGGAAAAGGGAATATATAACCCTGTTTTAACAGCCCTATTTCCGTCATCTCAAAAGGCTCCCTATTACCTCTTCCTCGGCGATTTATTTTTTTCCAACATAAATATATTAATACCGACATAGCGTTACTACAAATAACGAGAATATTAACTACTTAGATGGCGTTTTTTTTTTTTATTACTTTATTAAGATTAAGGTAAAAATAATTTCATCAGTTACAAGTCTCTCATGAATTAAATAAGATCCTTTGATGCAAGCAAGAATGAATCTAGAAAGTGACGTTATTTGAGAGAGGAGAGAGAGAGAGAGAAGGGGGGGAGTACCCAACAACTCACACACATAACCATAACCCTTACAGCATAAAACTACCACGACCACCACCACTTTTAAGACACTGCAAGGGTCAACTAATTAAACACACACACACACACACACACACACACACACACACACACATCCCCCCACAATCCCCCCCACACAATCCCTCACTCCCCCCACACAAACAACCCATAAACCCCCCCACACACACACAACCCACACACACACACAACTCCCCCCATACACACAACCCACACACACACACAACTCTCCCCATACACACAACCCACACACAAACCCCCACACACATACAACTCTCCCCATACACAACCCCCCACACACACAACCCACACACACCTCTCACACACACAACCCACACACAAACCCCCCAACACACAAACCCACACACACACAACTCTCCCCACACACAACCTCCCACACACAACTCCCCACACTCACAACACCCCCACAAACCCATAACCTGCGCCCCTTCAGTCCATACCTACCACCACTTTGAAAACACCGGAAGGGACCATTAATTAACCTGGGCCAGGTAAACAATAGCCCGGCCGACACCTCTGTTTACAAAGCCAGAAAGGTCACTGCATACACACACTCTCTCTCTCTCTCTCTCTCTCTCTCTCTCTCTCTCATTTCACCTGCTGTACCCTTCTCTCTCTAATTTTCCATATCTTTATTTTCTCTCCCTTATGGATTTTCTCCTCTGCATTTTCTCTCATTTCACATATCGTAAGTCTCTCTCTCTCTCTCTCTCTCTCTCTCTCATTTCACCTGCTGTACCCTTCTCTCTCTCTCTCTCTCCCTCTCCCTCTCTCTCTCTCTCTCTCTCTCTCTCTCTCTCTCTCTCACCCCTTTCCTTACCTCCCCTCTCCCCTCCCCATCCCTCTACCACAGTCAGTAGAAAAAATGTCAAAAACTGAGTACGCTTCCCCTTTGATGTGTTCGACCCCTACTCCCACAACACCCATTTGTGTGTGTGTGTGTGTGTGTGTGTGTGTGTGTGTGTGTGTGTGTGTGTGTGTGTGTGTGTGTGTGTGTGTGTGTGTGTGTGTGTGTGTGTGTGTGTGTGTGTGTGTGTGTGTGAGAGAGAGAGAGAGAGAGAGAGAGAGAGAGAGAGAGAGAGAGAGAGAGAGAGAGAGAGAGAGAGAGAGAGAGAGACCACATCCACCGTTTCGTGAAGATAATTGCCTGGGAATTAAAGAACGGGGTCGTGGGGTGCTGGAAGGGGGGTCGTGGGGGCTGGAAGGGGGTCGTGGGGGCTGGAAGGGGGTCGTGGGGGCTGGAAGGGGGTCGTGGTGGGCTGGAAGGGGGTCGTGGTGGGCTGGAAGGGGGTCGTGGGGGCTGGAAGGGGGTCGTGGGGTGCTGGAAGGGGGTCGTGGGGGCTGGAAGGGGGTCGTGGGGTGCTGGAAGGGGGTCGTGGGGGCTGGAAGGGGGTCGTGGGGTGCTGGAAGGGGGTCGTGGGGGCTGGAAGGGGGTCGTGGGGGGTAAAGAGAGGTCGTTATTCCTAAATATTGCACGCCATATCCTAAATTGAACCAAATCTTCACAATACAGCAAAAAATAGAGAAAAAGAAATGATCCAAAGACAATAATAATAACAATAATAATAATAATAATAATAATGATAATAATATAAACATCGAAAATGACGTCCTGGTACCGAAAAGATTTATCTCTTGTAGTGAAGTAAAGATACAATCCATGGCAGCAAAAACAATTATTTTTATTTACTACTAATAGTACTACTACTACTACTACTACTACTAATAATAATAATAATAATAATAATAATAATAAATATAAAAAAGGAATGTAATAGCAACAAATTTTCGCGTCAGCCCAAATAAATATAAAAAAAATACCATCATAATACCACGTCAGCACATAAACAAATACCAAAAAATACCAGCATAATACCGGGTCAGCACATAAACAAATACCAAAAAATACCAGCATAACACCAGACCAGAAATTACAGAAATACCCCCAAAATACCAGCATAATACCAGACCAGAAATTACAGAAATACCCCCAAAATACCAGCATAATACCATGTCAGCATAAAAACATCAACAGATCAGATCAGCACAGAAAAAAAAAAAGGAGGTGGAAAAATACCAATATGAAAGAAATAGCTCAGCAAAAAATAGAAATATATTTAGCACATACACCAGAGAAAAAAATATATATCGTCAAAGTACTATACTCCTTTTACTCTAACTTGGCCCAGATTTTCGTCCTTTTGCAGCTTATTTCACGTCGCTCAGTGGCA
>NC_137015.1:2016819-2026819 GCF_032717465.1 Coenobita brevimanus
AGAAGGGGAAAGGAGGGATGGAGAGGTCGGAAGATGGGAGTGAAGGAAGGAGAAACGAAAGGAAATGAGAAGGATGGAGCGAATGAAAGAAGAAGAGAAAGAGGGAGAAGGTAAAACTGTGAAAAAAAAGGGGGGAAGAAAAATAGGAAGGAAGGAAGGAAAAAAATGAATGAAGGTAGGAAGGAAGGAAGGAAGGAAAAAAATGAATGAAGGTAGGAAGGAAGGAAGGAAGGAAAAAAATGAATGAAGGTAGGAAGGAAGGAAGGAAGGAAGGAAGGAGGGAGGGAGGGAGGGAGGGAGGGAGGGAGGGAAAGAAAGAAAGAAAGAAAGAAAGAAGGAAGAGTGAATGAATGAATGAAGGTAGGCAGATGAGTAGGTAGGTAGGTAGGAAGGAAGGAAGGAAGGAAGAGGAATGGATAAACAGAAAGAATCAGAGAAGAGGGGGAGGGATGGAAGGAAGTTTAGAGAAGAAGGGTTAAAGAGGAATGTGGGTGGGAGGAAGGAAGGAAGGTGAGGCATCTTATCACTCCTTCGGATGCCTCCTCCATCTTCACAACCGAGGAAGGAGGAAGGGAGGGAGGGAGGGAGGGAGGGAGGGAGGGAGGGAGGGAGGAAGGAAGGAAGGAAGGAAGGAAAGAATGGATGGATGGAAGGAAGGAAGGAAGGAATGGATGGAAGGAGGGGTATCTTATCTCTCCTCTGCCTCCTCCATCTTTACGGCAAAAGCTTCGTGTGAGGAGGAGGAGGAGGAGGAGGAGGAAGAAGAGGAGGAGGAGGAGGAGGAGGAGGAGGAGGAGGAAGAAGAGGAGGAGGAGGAGGAGGAAAGAGACAGAAGGAAAAACGAGGAAGTAAAGACAAAGAAGGAAGGAACGAAAGAATAATGAAGAAGGAAGGAGAGCTTATGAAGGAAGAAAAGAGTGAATAAAATGAAGGATAAGTCTCAGGCCACGAACATGTGCCTCTCTCTCTCTCTCTCTCTCTCTCTCTCTCTCTCTCTACGTGAGCGAGTGAGAGACAGACTGAATCTCCCTCAATCAGGCACCCAGCGGTTTGAATCCCCTGGAGGCAATCACAGCCCTGTCGCTTAGATACAATATTTCCACGAGACGCAGCCCTTTCTCTCCCTCTCTCTCTCTCTCTCTGCTCTTTTTCCCTTCACTTTTCTTTCATACTCTCTCTCTCTCTCTCTCTTCCTATCTCTCTCTCTGCGGAGAAAAATTATATAGTAACAGTAAAGGAAGCAAAGAAAAGTAAAATAAAAGAAAGAAAAGTCTCAGAAAACTCAAAAATATGAAACTAGTAAAGGCAAAAAAATAAATTAAAATATACATATCCTAAAAAAAAAAAAAAAAATATAGAGGAACTGGTAAGGTAGACAAAAAAAAAAATGAAAATAAAAACCAAGAATAATAAAGATAAATAAGAAAATTAAAGAGAAAATACGTGACTTATAAGGGAGACTAAAATACAAAAAATATAAAAAGTATGAAAACTGAAATATATATATATCGCTGTCGGCCTCCTTCTCAGGGCGGGTGATGAAAAGTTTGCGCTCCGTCACATCCGTCAACACGCAGCGCAGACCGGAATGGCTGGATCTCTCTCTCTCTCTCTCTCTCTCTCTCTCTCTCTCTCTCTCTCTCTCTCTCTCTCTCTCTCTCTCTCTCTCTCCTGCCACCAGACGATTTTACCCTGCTTAGGAAAGGCCTCTCGTGCTGAAGGGGTTTAGCGGCAGCGGCGGCGACAGCGGCGGCAGCGGCGGCGGCGGCGGCGACAGCAGCAGCAGCGGCGGCAGCAGCAGCAGTAGTAGTAGTAGTAGTAGTATGTAGTAGAAGTAGTAGCAGTAGTAGTAGTAGTTGTAGTTGCAGCAGCAGTAAGTAGTAGTAGTAGCGGCAGTAGCAACAAAACATAAATACACAAAAAAATACGATAAAACTAAGAAAATAAGAGGAAAATATGAAACTAGGAAGAAGTAAGAAAATATAGAGAAAGTATAAAACTGGAAGGATCAATATTTATATAAGCGTGTATCTGCCTCGGTGTCGCTGATGAGAAAGTTTGCGCTCCAGCACCTCTCTCTCTCTCTCTCTCAATGAAAAAGAGACGAAAATGAAAAAAAAGAGGTGTATTAAAACCAGGAAAATAAACATAGCTGAAGCCTGACTCGAAATATTTAGAGAGAGAGAGAGATAATTATAAAACTAAACAGAGAAACGACAAATAAAAACAGAAAAAATTAAAATAAATAAAGAAACTGGTATCCTCCTGGGACGCCATGATGGAAAGTTTGCGCTCCATCACATCCGTCAACACGCAAAACAAAATATGGCCGACCTCCTACTCCTCTTCGTCTCCTCTTCCCCTTCCTCCTCCTCCTCTTCCTACTTCTGCTCTTTATCCTCCTCCTCTTCTTCTCCTCTCATCCTTCTTCTCCTCTTCCTCCTCCTGCTGTCACTCCTGTTCTTCTTCCTCTTCTTCTTCTTCCTCCTCCTTCTCCTCCCCAACTCGAATTTTCACAAAAGTCGTATTTTCTCAGATCTGTATTTTCCCGAAGCCGAAATTCGCAAGTTATAATTATTTTTCCCTAACCTCTATTTTCCCTTAACCCCTATTTTCCCTAACCCCTATTTTCCCTAGCCCCTATTTTCACTAACCCCTATTTTCCCCACCCCATATTTTCCCTAACCCCTATTTTCCCTACCCCATATATTCCCTAATCCCCATTTTCCCTAATCCCTATTTTCCCGTCATCCGTCGCTGGCCACATTTGGGGGGCTGGGGGGGAGGGGGGTGCTGCAAATCAATACCCCGTTCACTGCAAACTGCCAAGCGATATTTAGACACAAAATATCCCTCTGTTAACCATGGCTCTCACGGTATGGCTTCAAATTTTGGCGGGAACATTTATCTATCGATCTGTCTGTCTATCTATCTATCTATCCATTTTTTTCACCTGAGGGAACTGGACCACCCCCAAAATTAGAGTACCGTAATGAGTAGTGGGTATAAAAAATTCGATGGGTACTAAGTATGGGGTAGGAATGAGTCTCCTTGGTTACTAGTCAAATCAACCTTCCAACCTGACTGAAGATTAAGTTGTGGGTGTATGACATTCAGTATGCCTTAAGTAAAGGTTAAGAATAAGTCTCCTTGGTTACTAGTCAAATCGAGCCTCCAACCTCACTGAAGATGAAGATTGATGAGTCTTAAATATGGGTTAGGAATGTGTCTCCTTGGTTATTAGTCAAATCTATCCTCTAACCTGACTACACTTGGACACCAGTTGAAATGATAAGGGTTGTATAATATTCCATGAGGCTTAGTTTTGGGGTAGGAATGAGTCTCCTTGGTTACTAGTCAAATCTGCCCTCCAATCTTACTACAGCTGGCCGTTTACTAAGATGACACGGGTTATGGATCTTCAGGTTATGGGGTAAGAATGAGTCTCCTTGGTTACTAGTCAAATCTACCCTCTAATTTGACTACACCCGGCCATTAGCTGATATGACAGGGGTTAAGGATCTTCTTCAAGTTATGGGGTACGAATGAGTCTCCTTGGTTACTAGTCAAATCTACCCTCTAATCTGACTACACCCGGCCATTAGCTGATACGACAGGAGTTACGGATATCATCAGGTTAGATCAAACGCATTAAAGTTTTTCTCTAATATTAGCAAAGGTTCTAACAGCTCTCTCTCTAACAAGCCTCCTTTAACCCCTTCAGACCGAGCACTGCATTTTCTTTTCACTTTTCTTTTCCTTCATTCTTTCTTTTATATAATGCCAGATTTTAGAGACCTACCCCGACTTTAACAATGACATTTTAAGAGCAAGTCCATGTTATAAGATTTCTATATTGAATCTCTCTCTCTCTCTCTCTCTTTTCTGCTCAGGGGGATATATATGGAATCAGAAAATTTTCAGATACAACTTCCACTGTTTTTTTTTTTTCTCGACTATTAGACTTCTTTTCCAAATTTAAAAAAAACATCTTGTGAAAGCATGAATAAAATAAAGATGTCCTCGCAGTGAAGAGGTTAAGGAGCACACACACACACACACACACACACACACACACACACACACACACATTTCCTGGTGGCTCTCTGTTTATGGGTAAAAGTTTATTCTGTGGGGTGCTGCTCTCTCTCTCTCTCTCTCTCTCTCTCTCTCTCTCTCTCTCTCCCTCCTATCTTCCTCTTTCCACCTCATTCACTCTCTTCCTTCATTTCCTTCATTACAGATATTCCCCATTCCACTTCTAATGGCTCCCTATTTTTCTCTTCCCTGTTTCTGCTTCTCCCTTTCGTCCTCTCCTATTTCACTTCTTCTTTATTTTCATCGTATCTTCATTCACATTTCCACATCCCTCCTCATACATTATTCACTTCCCCTCTGCTTTATTTTCTGTTTTGATTTCATTTCTTTTCTCTTGTTTCGTTTTCACATCCCTTCTGATTCACACTCCTACGTCACAGGATTGAACGGGAGACAGGAGGAGAGGGGAGAGAAGAATGGGGTGGGGAGGAGGAGAAAGGAGAGGAGGGGGAAGGGAGGGAGAGGGGAGAGGACCATTTCCTCCATCCTTCCTCTCCTCCCCCTGATCCTCTCCCCTCCTCCTCCTTCCCCTCTTTCCTTCCTCCTATTCACCCCCTTCGTCCTCCCCCCCCTCCTCCCTCTCCCCTCCCCTTTCTCCTCCTCTCCTTTCATCTGGCAATCTTTTTCTCATGATATTTTTGTTTTCCACATTCTTCTAACACTTCCTTCCTTCCCTCCTCCTCCTCTCTCAAATCTCCTCCTTCTCTCCCTCCCTCCCTCCTCCTCGTTCATATCCTTCTCCCCCTACCTCACTATTTACCTCCCTCCTCCCCTCTTCCCCCCTCCTCCACTGTCCCCCTTCTAACTCTCCTCCTTACCTCCTCTTCCACTCTCACCCTCCCCCTTCTCCTTACCCCTTCTTTCTCTGGCCACTCCTCTTACCCTCTTCCTTCCTTCTTCCTCCTCCTCCTCCTCCTCCTTCTCCTCCCCTTTCCTCCCTGATTGTTTTCCTCCGTTCCTCCTCCTCCTCCTCCTCCTCCTCACCCTCATCAATTTTCCCTGTGGTATTCTTTCTTGCCCCTCTCTCTCTCTCTCTCTCTCTCTCTCTCTCTCTCTCATTTCATACAATCCACTACATTTGTGTTTTCCAACCATTTATAACACCCAGAATCCTTCAAATCCCCACGTCAGTTCTCAACCCATCATCACCATCATCACCATCATCATCATCATTATCAACACCATCATCATCGTCATAATAATCATCACCGAGACCTTTTTCCTAACTAAGGATTGGGTGTGGTAGGATCCAGAACAAAATAAATAAATAAATAAACAAACGAAAATATAAAAGCACAGTAAAGACGACGCTTCATCCAAATCCATTCGCCTCTCCATCCTCTCTCTCAAAACATCACTTCCATATTCATCTCCCCGTTGCCTCTGCACCTCCATCATCTCCCTTCAGGCCTGTGTTGCCGTGTTTCATCTCCTTCACCGTCGTCTGGGTCATTTTTCTCCCTAATCACAAATATTAACAGGTTGGGATAAGGCTCCGTCGATTAGTAATAGACCTCTTGCACCCCCAGACACACTATTATATGCACACATACATACATGCATACATACATACCGGTATATATACAAACACACACACGTCCCCCACTCTCAGCACACACACACACACACACACACACACACACACACACACACACACACACACACACACACACACCGGTGTCTCTCAACCGAACGCTACAAGTCAACCTTATTCTGCTCTCTCTCTCTCTCTCTCTCTCTCTCTCTCTCTCTTTATACATACCGTATACACACACACACACACACACACACACACACACACATATATATATATATATATATATATATATATATATATACCTGTCACATTCGCTCCTTCCTCCATTCATCCCTCCTTCCACTCCTCCTCGTTACCTCCCTCCCGTTCTTCCTACCTCTAAATTACCTTCCACATCTCCTTCCCTCCTCTCCCAATATTACTCCATTCCTCCCTTCCTCCTCCCATCCTACACATATCCCTATCCCTCACTCCCTCTTTCCCTCTCTCCCTCCCTCCATCACCCCTCCTCCAGTATCAGTCTCCCCCCCACTCCATTTGTTACCCACACCGAGATCCAATACAGATTTGACCCCTCCCATCACGGCACATCAGTGAGTGAGAGAGAGAGAGAGAGAGAGAGAGAGAGAGAGAGAGAGAGAGAGGAGTAATACACAGACGGAAGGAGGGAGGAAGTGAAGGAGAAGGAGAGGAAGAAGGCCTAGGAACGGGAGGAAGGAGGCAAAGACTGATGGGAGGAGGAGAGGAGGAATGGAGATAGGGAGACAGGACGGAAGGAAGGACGACAAGGAGATACTGGAGTGATGGGTTCGAGAAAGGAAGTAAAGAGAAGAGGAAGAAGGAGGGAAGGAAGAAAAAAAGAAAGAAGGGAAGAAAAAGACAAAATAAATAGTTCAAATAATTTATTTCCATAAAATATGGAAGGAAGGAAAGAAGGAAGGAAGGAAGCAAGCAAGCAAGCAAGCAAGCAAGCAAGGAGGGAGAAGGGATGGATGAATGAAGGATGAAGGGATGGAGGGAGGGAGGAACATGGAAGGATGGAGGCAAGGCCGGAGAAAGAGTGACGTGAGGAGAGGCAGAACTGATAGGAGAGTGAGGGAAAAGAGAACATTGTGAAGAAGAAGGGTGAGAGGTGAAAAGAAAAGGTAAGGAAGGATGGAATTAACGGAGGATGGAAGGAAGGATGATAGGAATGAATGGATAGATGAATGAATGAATGAATGAAGAAAGGAATGGGACGTGAGGCGAGACAGGAGTGACGGGTGGGTGAAGAAGAGGCTACTCTGAAGGGGGGGGGAGGGAGGGAGGGACTGAAGGAGTGAGGGAGGGAAGGTAGGAGGAGAGGTGACGTGAGGTGATAGGAGTGATTGGTGGGTGAAGGAGAAGAGAGTATTCTGAAGGAAGGGAGGAAGGATGGGTGGGTAGGAAGAAGGATTGACACGTATGTATGCATGTATGTAGGCCTGTGTGTATGTATGTGTATCTATGTATGAGTGCACTGTAGAGGTCGGTTTCCACACGCCTGGAATGGACTAGCGACCCTACAATATACCGTACATTCAACTTCATTTTTACGGTTTCTGAAGGGCAAATGCTGCGTAGGGCAAAGGAACACAATTTTCTTTACATGGGGAACTGCGCCGCCCCCACCCATCCAGTGCTTCAGGCAAGGGTATAGGTGCTGGAGGCGTCTTGGGTGTGGGGGAAGACTGGGGGTGTGGGGATTTGTTGTAGTGGCTGTGTGTGTGTGTGTGTGTGTGTGTGTGTGTGTGTGTGTGTGTGTGTGTGTGTGTGAGAGAGAGAGAGCACCAACCCCTCCACTGCGAAAACGTGTTAATTTACTGTTGCACAAGCGATGTAATTCACCTCTCGATTCTTTTTTCCAATGGAGAAGTTACGTCCTATTTTACATCTAAGTGAGCGATGATGTAAGCAAGCGTCTCATTTTTTATCGGTCATTTATGGAACATCTGTAATTGTTGAACGATATTAGTCTGCATCCCACATTACACATTACAGTCAGCATCGATACAGAAAAAAAATCACGTAGGCTAAATCATATTATCATCACATGCATAGGAATCTGGCGCCAATAATTTTAAACAAGTCCACACATTCCCATTCTTACTTTTAATCATATGACTCTTAGATCTACCCTTCAGTTTCTCCTCCACTGCTAGAATGTTCTCGAGAAAGATATAATTCGTTTGCAATACATCATCACAATACAGAAAGAAATTTGAACATAATATGAAAAGGGGGTAATATTTCACTTTCGATCCATATCCCCCTTGATTATTTTGATATATTTTATGATTTTGTTTCACCATTTCAAGCAACTTTTCCTGTTAAAAAAATGTCACAAATTAATATTAATAAAGATATACCGGTAACTAAATGTCCAAAACAATTATGGTTTGAGGCTGGACACACACAGACACACACACACACACACACACACACACACGAGCACTGTCCTCATCAATCACAGAAAGAAGCAAGAAATACAGCCTTAAACTTACCCCCACAACCTTATCACAGTCGTAGAGTGAGGTCCTGTCACTGAAGTCTTATTTTCAAGAATCCCGGCTTATTTCCTTAACTTATCTTCAAACCACGTTACTCCAGTCAACACATGGTTATTCCCGATAGTACTGCCAGCACCAGAGATTACAGGCAGATAACAATCCAGAATCGCCACGGTCATTATGCTGTCATCAAGTTAAGCGTGGGATGCTGGCGGTCTCTGGAAGCCACCAGTTTTCAAGAATCACGGCTTATTTTCTTAACTAATCTTCAAACAACGACACTCCAGCCAACACACTGTTATTCCTGGCATTATCCACAGCTTCGTAGATAATTAGCTTGATGAAAGGAGGCCAGAATCGGTAATAACGTGGCTCTGCTCTCGACACCAACAACCCAAAACAGAAAGTAAACAAACAGGGAGGCTATTACGTGGAGAAATCGTAGCACATCCTCCTTCGTAATTGGTTTTGCTCATTACACTTTAACATCTCCAGGCAGGCTATTCAGCAAACCATGTGGATACAACATTATTTATTGTATGTGAGCTGTAAGAGAATGGTAAGGTGCAATAATGTAAAATAAATGACGAGGAAGAAGCGCTCCGAAATCTCTTACTTGATCTAGATGCCGTGATACCAAAACAAACCTCACGCTCTCCACCCTTAGGCCAAAACCTCATAATTCTCCAACTACAGGACTTCTCTCTCTCTCTCTCTCTCTCTCTCTCTCTCTCTCCCTGTCGCCATCCGAACAACAGTGACAGCCCGCCCAGCAACAGCACTCAATCAGGATAGTCTCTCTCTCTCTCTCTCTCTACCCCAAACTCCATCATCATCACCACCACCACCACCATCACTAGCGTCAATTAATTCACGGCCAGACAATGGTATCTCTCAACTTGGTGCATTCAGAGAGAGAGAGAGAGAGAGAGAGAGACTGTGTGTGTGTGTGTTTGTTTATATGTAGGCCTATGTATGGTTATTTTTGTTTATCATTTATTTGTCTATCTGTCTGTCCGTCTGTCTGTCTATTTATCTATCTATCTATCTATCTATCTATCTGTCTGTCTGTCTATTGTTGTCAGAGAAGAACACAAAAAAGTTCACTGTTCTCAGCCCCTACAAAACCAACTCAATTTCGAGGCCGCCATTCCAAGCACAAACTTTCTCGTGGACCTGGTGGCGTAGTGGTTAGCGCATCCACCCCGCAACTAGATAAACTCGAGATCAATTCCACAACCGGCCAGAATTTTTGGAACCTCTCTTCTCTCTCGCTCTCTCTGTCCCACAATCTCCTGAAACGCCAAAAAAAAAAGAGAAAAAAGAAACAAAGGCTGTCATCACTTCCTTGGGCAATCCTCCTACCCAATTTATTTAGTCAACTATATGCCAGCCTTCTCAGAAACAACACATAACCATTTCCCGGCCATTCAATAATTTATAGGTATTTGCAGACGCTCCTTGTCAACATAACGTAATCTTCAAGGCGGTGAGCTTCGGTAGAGATAGGGTCGGTCACTATCATCATCAGGGTGGAAAGAGAAGAAGGGGGAAATGAGCAGGAAGGGAGAAGGAGTGGAAGGGAGGGAGGATAAAGGGGGAGTAGGAGGGAAAGAGAAGGAGAAAGTGGGAGGGAGGAGAACGGGGAAGTGAGAGGAAGGCAGGGAGAAGAAGGGAGGGAAAGATGAGAAGGGGGCAAAGGATGGATGGAGAAGGAGTGGAAGTTGGGGAGAGGAGAAGGGGGAAGTGAGAAGGGAGAGAGAAGAGGAAATGGGAGGGAGGGAGAAGAAGTTGAGGAGGGAGGAGAGGACAGTGGAGGAACGTAAGGAGAGAAAGA
>NC_137015.1:2034319-2059319 GCF_032717465.1 Coenobita brevimanus
GGGGGACAGGGGGTAAGGAGGAGGGATGGGGGGTACGGAGGAGGGGTAGGGGGGATGGAGGGTAAAGAAGATAAAAGAATTGCCGTGAGAGAGGAGCCGAGAGTTCATTAATCCCAGACTCTCCAGCGGGGGTGGTGGTGACGCCCCGGACCGAAATAATGACCGAGGACGAAAGCCGTAAGTGGGGGACGCGGGAATTTTGAAGAGGCTAATTACGGCTTGAATTCCGGGTGTCGTCTTTTTATTTATTTATTTATTTATTTATTCAGGGTGACGTCCTTTGTTTTTTATCAGGCAAATTTATTCAACTTAGATACAGCTTCTCGTACTGAAAGGGTTAATTAGCTATTTTATCTATCTTACTGCTTGTCTGTCTCTGGCTATATCTATCTATCCATCCAACCAATCATCCACCCATCTATCTACGGTACGGTATATGTCCATCTGTCCATCTACCAATCTATCTATTTGCCCATCTACCTATCAATCAATCATTCAATCAATATCTCTCTCTTTATCTATTGCTACCACCAGTCGATCATAATCAACTTAGACATGCAATTTATAAAGTCGACATCTGACACCCCCAAATCTCAAAATCTACACTACTCCCCCCCCCAAAAAAAAAAAAAAATGGAGATGGCAGGAAAAAAGGAAAAAAAAAACTCCTCGCTCTGAAGGGGTTAATTAGGCTCCTTGTGAGGGAAGGGGGGGGGACAATTTTCTCCATTATTTCATCCCTAATTAAATTTTAACTTCTGGCGGTCCACGATTTCCATTCTTCGCTTGATTAAATTTTGTGCTCCAATTAATCTTCGTCTCCCCTAAAAAAAAAAAAAAGACGAAAAAGACAGAAAACGAAAAAAAATGAAAAAGAAAGGAAAACGAAAGGTGAAAACAAAAAATATAAAAAAACCAAGAAAAGCGAAAGAAAACGGAAAAAGATAAACGCGAAAAGAAAACGGAAAGATAAACAAAAGAAAGAAACGAAAATGAATACCGGATATTCAAAAAATAAAAACTGCATTTATCATCTTCAACTAACGGACATTTTTTTTGTTTTTATTCTTAATGTTGAAGGTACTGGAATAGACGCCTTCACGTGGTGGCACTGATATAACCCGACTGTTCTACTGCCTGGCTATGTAAACGTACCCCTACTCTCCCCCCGCCCCATTTTCCTTTTTACGGGGGACTGCAGAAGGGCGGCTTAAACCTAGAGACCATTGGGTACGCGTTTCAGATGGGCCTTGGGATGCAACTATTAACTACAACTACAACGATGACACGTAGATGTCACGAAGTCTCCTGAATCATTTCATATGCAACACTCAAAGAATATAGTACAGGGATGAGTTTAAAAGTTTATGTTGTGTAAAAATATTCCTGAGATTATACTGGGAGTAAAGAGGTGAAGATCTATCTATCTGTCTATCTATTGCCAGACGCCATAATCCCGTAAGGGGTGGTCATTTGACTTTGAGTTATTTGTTTTACAGGGAGGGGCACTAACCCTCCACCAACCCACTTGCTGACACGTAGGGAGCAGCATACGTGCTCCCTACGTGTCAGCAAGTGGGTTGGTGGGATGGTTGGAATTAACGCAAGTGAAAAAAAATGATGGAAAAAAAAAAAAATAATTAAGTTAGATTAACACAAGAGGTAAAGACAGCTGTAAAATGAATAAGATGGCCCAGATTAAAGCAGGAGATGAAGTGAAGAAAGGAAGGAAGGAATAATGAAGAATTAGCACCAAGCCATAACATGTCTCTATGGCACTGCAGATGGAGAGGGAGAATAAAGGCCGGAAGAAACACGGAAATGTCAAGAAGAGAGGTAGGACAGAAGTGCAGAAGAGGACAGTAAGGAGAAAGACTGGAGACAAAAATGACAAGCAGGGATACTAGGGATGTATTCTTCCCCCCACCTCCCCAGTGGGTATGAAGTGAAGAATATGAGTACAAAATTAATAAGATCCCAGAACACAGGAGACGAAGAAGCGAAAAAGATGAGTGAAAAAAAAAAAAGAATAAAATAGCTGAGCTTAACACAGGAGGTGAAGTGAATAAGATGGCTCAAGAAACGATTAACAGAAGCAATTAACACAGGTGAAAAAAGTTAAAAGATTAAAACAAGTGAAGAAGTGAAGATGACTGAAAAAGTAATCAAGATGACTGAGATTAACGCAGGTGAAAAAACTGGAGGAGGAGGAGGAGGAGAAGAGGGAGAGGAGGAGGAGGAAGAGGAGATGGTTGTGTTGGTATTGGAGCACAGCAAGATGGCGACCTGGCGGCTTCAAGGCGATAACCTCAGACAGGAAATGAAAATCTGCACCCACGGCCACACACGCGCCTCAGATGATAACTCGAGGTGTTGACCTTACTAGTGTGTGTGTGTGTGTGTGTGTGTGTGTGTGTGTGTGTGTGTGTGTGTGTGTGTGTGTGTGTGTCCTCACCTATATCTCACACACGGCTGGCTTCACATACACACTTTACCGTAAAGGCTGACGGAGGCGAGAGGCTGGAGAAGAAAAAATATCTAGTCACGAAGAAGTGAAGGAGGGAGGCTGAGGAAGATGTAAGCAGTTTCCATCAATAGCATAATGGGGATACCGAGATGTATTATGTGCAGGATAAATTGCTATGGAGGAGGTGTTAAGGTCTCCCATGCCACTCAGGGCATATGTCCCTTAAATACACGTTCCAGTGTTTCGTGGAAGTCATACTCTACAAATAAATTTTCTAGTTGGGATTTTTTTTTTTTTTCTAGTTTGATGATTTTTGTTTTTAACCCTTGGAAGACAATTTTGGCAACGTACCCTTTCTATTTATCTCACAATCTGTTTTATCTACCGTTTGTGTGTCGTATCAATCAATCTACCTTTCAGTTTGTTCGTTTACATATCTATATCTATATCTATCTATCTATCTATCTATATCTATCTATCTATATATCTATCTATCTATATATATATATATATATATATATATATATATATATATATATATTCGTCTATTTATCTCTATCTACCCCTCAAGCCAGATAATATTTCAACGCTTGAAAACGAAAAGTAACTTCGAAACATAATTCAATCATCAATCAGAAGTTAGATAAAATAATTATCTTTTCCAGCATTGTTGTAAAAAAAAAAGTCAACATTTTTTATATATAGATTATTAACACTGGGTCGTATTTTAAGTGGCACAGGAGGCTTCGTAGCAACTCTTGCTTTGCAATTAATTTTGCACTATGGGTTACTATTTTCCTGTATGCTAACTGTGACTTGTTACATATCGATAAAGTCTGCCTCGGTGACACGGAAGAGAACAGAAAGGCGTAATAAGGGAAAATAATAACTAAAACTGCTAAGAACCCTCAGCAGCCACTTTAATTACAACCCTTCGACATATGTTGATATTCTTACCCTATAGGCTACTTCGTGGTCTCACCGGAGAATACGTCAAATCAGCGCTAAATTCCCCATCTAATCAGACCAGAATCTCTCATCGTGCCAGAGCAGAATCCCTCATCATGTCAGCGTAAAATCTTCCGTTGTGTTAGAGCAGAACCCCTCATCGAGTCAGCGCTGAATCCTCCGCTGTGTACAAGCGCAGAATCCCCCAGTGTGTCTGCGCAGAATCTCCCACTGTATCTGCGCAGAAAATCCCGTCATATATGCACAGATCTCAGTACCGTCAGACGTCTTTTTTTCGGCATCCATTCTTGAGTTTGTGTTTTTTCACTGATTTTGTATTATAACCAACGCGAAACCGTTTATGCTTAGCTTTGGGGTATATTGCTACGTCGTCAAGGTATCTCCAAGCCATCACCAGAAATCACTTCAATATTCATCGTAAGAAACACGTATCACAAATCAGTACTCTGTCTTCAGAAGCCTCACATATTCGCCAATAACGTGCGCACCGACTATAGTACGAAAATCAACAATTAGCACGGATATACACACGAAATTTTGCCGATCACACTACCACATACCGCGCATAAACAAAACTACAACCAAAATAGTGATGCCTTCCGTTTTCTGTTGCACCAGTGTCTGGGAGCCTTTGCTAGAAATTTGGTTGAGATTAACGAACAAATTTACGATTAACTCACTTTTGTTGCATCACTAGTTTTCCAGGAAGGACAAGCAGAGTGTAGAAAATTTCCATGTCTCATTTCCTCGGGGGAAAAAAGGAAAAGAAAAGAAAAAAAAAAGTGCTATTTGGGTAGGCACGTTGTGTTGCGTATGTCTCGTTCCACGCATAAAACAGTTAACTTTATCCTGGAGATGCAAACTGACTAAATATAGCATTCGTACGTAACTATGCTATGCAGTGTGGGAGATAGAGAATGAATGTGGTATGTTTACTTTAAAAAAAAAAAAAAATACCTCCAAGGAACGGAACCCATCGAAATTCAAGATGGTACACAAAACAGTGGAGGGGGAAAGAGGGAGGGGGAGGCCGAGGATGAGATGGAGGGATGGGGTGGAGAGGTATATGAGAGAGGGGGGTGTGAGTTGGGAGCAGGGCAGTGAAATGGCGGGGGACAGGGCGACTTGGAGGCGATTTGTTTGTGGCCACCCCAAACGGGATTGAGGCGTCTGGCAATAGATAGATAGATAGATAGACACAAAACAGTAAAATATGTTCGTAATTAAATGCGTTGGGTTTGGGGGAACAGACCACTGAAGTACTGTACAACTTTCCCGATTGTTCCATTGATGCTGCTAGCACAATAATGGTGCATTACTTTAACATTAAGGACACCGTTGTTCATGAATGATAAATGCAAGGAAAGGGAAATGGATTGCAAAATAAGTAGGCTTCAGCCTTTCGTTGACGCCAGCTTACCTCTAGGTGTATGTATGTGGGTCCTGGCTAATGCCACAGTTGTAGGTATTCCACCCTTTATTTCAAAAGCTTTTAGTTCTATGTTGACCACGGAGTTATTTGCCGTCAAGCGAACAACTGTTCAGTTCCAAATGCAACCAACAGACTACGGATAAATGGGAGGTGCTAATGTCACTCCACGCACTACGAAAGGTAACTGACGCACTAAGTAGCCCGACAAAAATTTGCAACGGGATTACTCATTGACTGTCATGCTCTTCAGTGCATTTCACAGATAAGACTGAGGAACGCATAACTTTAAATCCATAAGTCTATGCTTATTGTAAAAATAAAAAATAAAAATACTGGTCGAAAAAGGAGCTATTGAAACAGCTCTAACAATTATTGCCCCCGTGCAAAAATCAGTGATAATACCAGGAAGGAAGTTTATTGAACAGATCATTGTGGCTGTCGCACTTCAAACGCCTCCAGCACACTGGGAAGAAGCCTTCAGAGGAGCACCTTTATATCTGAAGATATACAGTATACTGTATAGGCGATGACAAGGATGACCTGTCCCTCCAACACAGCAGAGGTTGAGCAAACCCCCTAAGGACAACCACAGCCCCGGCGAGAAAAGTACAATTGAGGGAATATTCAGTGCAAGTGTACACACACTGGAGTGTCACATGTGCTGAAAAGGCTAGTGATAAAGCCTTTGCGGGTATGGAGTGTCTCCTCATTGTTCATAGTCTCCTGTAGGAATCCAACAGCCAGGGATGATCCTAAAACTTACCTGTATGATACACTGCTATAACAGATGTACTGTAGCTGGCAAGAGCATCATTCCAGTGTGAAGCCCTTGCACAATATTCTGAAAAGTTTAATGAGCCCAGAACAGCACATCACTGGATTTCTTAAGTCACTGCTTACTGTGTTATTACTTCTAATGAAATGGACCGATATATAAGTCCACAACTGTATACGATTTTAGATAATGACCACAACTAACCAACATGGAAGGCAGAGCTCATGAGGATAGTGAAGGGAAAAGCCTTCTGTAGATTTTTCACGAACCCTGCCCTTGTTATCTCAGGCAAGTGGCACCCTACATCCTTGTGTTATTCACTCTATTCATTCCTGTTTGGCCTTCTGTGACACCATTCCCGTGCTGAGGCTTGCACTCAGTGAAAAATAATAAAAAATAACTAAGTAAATTGAGTCCACATAAAGCTCACAGAAAATGCATGAACTGCAATTTAATTACATCTTTGAGATTTAATTGCCCCCACCCCCCTGATTTTTTTTTTTTCCCAGCACACAAGACTGACTAGCAGGCTGGGGTATGTGAACTGCACTGATGAAGAAAATTATCCCCTGCAAAATATGTGCAGATGGTCAGATTTGTGAGGTAGAACCATGATTCCATGGGTTTGAATGGTGTGTGAATTGTTATGGGCATGCTGGTGATGATTCTACCACTTTCATAGCTCCTCTTTCCCCATTTTCTGAAGCCTACAGTACTTCACTCCACCCTTAAGGTAGGAAGAGAGGACAGTATGATGATGATGATAAACACAATCCTCTACCATCCTGCAGATGCCAAATTACAATCAGAACTTTATAAAAACAGTGCATGCAGCAAACTGACAATGCAGGGACAACACTAATTTTTAAATAAACAACATTCACAACAGAATATCAGAGTTTCAGCAAAGTGAACAGTATTCAGGGAAGCATTTTCACAGTCAGTATTTACCACAGATTCTGCATAACTGGTATTCTCTTGGCACATGAATAAACAGCGTAAGAATGCAGAACAGGCATCTTGTCAATACATACTAGTACTACAACCAAGAGTTAATATCAAAAGCTTACAAATGGGTTGCCTGCTACAGAATTTTCGAATACAATAGTAAGGGTCAAATACAGTACTTAATCTCATTTTACCCCTTCAAAGCCTAGGGGTCCAGGCTATGATACAGCACTCCAAAGATCTTAAGGATGAGAAACTGACCTTTGCCTCTGGCACAGTTTTACATGGAAGGGAAACCCCCCACCACTTAACAGATTATACCTAAATTACTGTACAAAAAGCATGAGAATCTGACTCAAGTATCACTATAGTCAATCTGTTTTCATCTGAAAAAGATCTGTTACCCCCTTTTCAGCTCAGATGAAGGTCAGGTGTAGTCAGACTTAAGGAAAAATTTGACTAGTAACCGAGGAGACTTATTCCTACCTCACAGCTAAGGCTCACTTGATTCCATGCAACCACAACTTAATATTCAAGTTATGAGTGTGGTCTCAATACATCAGCTAAAAACAAACCAACTATAGACAGTGCAGACCTTATTGCTTCAGTCATGAGTATGCGATCACACTGCACCTTAAGTATATTTAATTTAGTAGAAAGTGGGTTACACAGAAAAGGAAGCAAATAATAAACAAGTTTATTACCTTTACATGTAAACTTGTTCCGAAGATGAAATATTAAATTTTTAAAAATCACTTTGTACAGTGAATTATTCATTACTTCTTCAGTATAAAACATATTGTGACCAAAGTTTTTTCTACATGACACTGCTGCTATTTGTTACAATAAGGCAAGAAACAAGGGAAACACCCTGCGGTTAATTTTGATCCCGGGTGACTGCGTTGAGGTTTGGAGCTGCATTCTTGCCAGCTCAGCAGGCTTTCTAGCACCTATTCCTTCACCATTAATTCTGAAAACTAACCATCAATATCCTCCCTTGTGCTACACACATCTCTTTAATATCGACACAGATGGCATAAACAGCATAACAGAGAATATAAACATGCCATACGCAGAATTATACTGGAAAGGAAAAACTGCTACACAGCCTCTTTACCCGATCAGAATACAGGCCTTGAGGCCAGATTCTTGCTAGGTTAGGAAGTTCTTGTACCCTTTCCTTACACTACTGCTTTTACTCCGACTTGACTGAGTTTTGTTCTTTTGAAGTCATACAGTTCAGTAGCAGAAAAAAGAACGACACTGTTCTATATCCTTTCCATAGCAGTTCCTTGTATGCAGCATTAAACTCAAGTGTTACATTCCTGCTACAACTCAGCTTGAGATAAGGTGGCAGTTTTAGACCAAGTTAAAATTTGGGAAGAGTACTGTAGTTTACTTCCGCACATGGCATGTTAATTATCTAGTAAATGTTATTTATGCATGCTACATCTTTATCAACAGAACACACAATAGACATGGGAATAATGAAATGGAATAAGCAAAATAAAGCTGCTAAGGAAGAGGTGCTACAAAGCCCCCTTAGTTTGCAAGAATCCGACCCTTGAGCTTGTCAATATCGAGTTGTGAAACATGGGCACTTCCAACACAATACAGACAGAGGAAGACATTCTCACTACCACCTAAGTAACACAAGATTCAATAACAGAAAACAAAAGAAAGATAAATATCTAAAAGAACAGAGAAACAATACTGAAACCACTGCAAGATACATTAAAACAAACAATTCATTATGCTTTAATTTTGGCAGTCTTACTCTTATTTGTAATATCCCTTGATGTGCAAAAAATACAGAAAGTATAATACAGAAATAAACTATTGTGATGCTGCTGATACATGCAGAGTTCTAAAGACACAGGGCTGTGTTCATATCAGTTAAAGAAGCTTAATATAATTTTTTCTTACTAATTTATTTCTACACAGAGTCAAATAATATTTTCGTGTATGTTATTACTGCAAACTATGTCAATACAGTAACAGAATGCTATATATAACACACAAGAGAATATTAAGGGGTAGCATGTGTAATAAATCACTCCAAAAATAGAGTTAATAAGCCTCCAAACCTGACAGAACTATGACCCAAAGTCCTACCTTGGTAAAGCTAGAGTATATTGTATTTAACGAGGTAACTTAAGTCTACACCCCGGACTGGTCACCCACGGCAGAGAGAAACTACAGTCCATTCCAGATTACAATTACATTAAGTCATTGTTATGTGCAAGAAGTGTTTTTCAAAATAATTTTTTCCCTACAGGTGGTGCAGTAAATTAAGGGAACCTAGCAAATCAACTTTAAAGATAGCAATGAAAGTTTAGCAGACATATTTTTTTCAACTTTTCTGTGGACTTAATAGCAAAAAATGAATGTCAAAACAAGGCTACATATAACGAAGATTTACACTCAGCCATGACTTGCATCCTTCCACATCTACCTATACTTCCTTACATTAACTTCCATCATATGTATCTATAATTCTAATTTGCAACAGACTAGAGACACAGGTGATGGTATTAGCATGAAGGAGCATGGGCAGGAGCGACAAGGTGTGAGTCATGGTACAGTGTTATTCTAATCTGGAATGGTCTATAACATCATAGAAAGATGGGCCGTAGTGCAGCTACATGAGATTTCAGAGGCTTTCTTTTTCAATAAGAGAAAGATGATGAAGAAAAACACCAAGAGCAGAGAGGTGATCCCAATTATTTGATGTTTCACCAAGCAGGTTCCTTCAGTTGCTTCTAAAGAAGTCTGCTTAGTGAAACATCAAATGAACTCAGGTCTCTTCCCCGTATTTGGTTTTTTCCTCCATGCTGTCATAGCCTTTGTTGAATATCCTATCAAAGGAAGATAATGCCGAACTTCAGACATAACCAGAAGTCGTACTGCTGGCCCCTGTTCCAAAACTCGAACATTCATTGAATTTCATGAGTACACATCATATTTTAGTATTCAGGCTGTTTTAACCGCAATAAACATTCAACATTTTGATTGTCCAACCAAACATCAATACAAACTCTTGCGCCCTTAATAAATGCTTTGTAACACATTTAATAAACAGCTCCTTTACAACAGAAAACCAATATAAAATACATACTGCCATTTCAACTGCCATAAAAAGGAGCTACTCTGGGAAGCTGACACTTCCACTAGGTTGCACGGACATTATTAAAGATATTATTATCATTCATATAGTCTAATCTCTAAAGGATTCATTTCAGTAAAAAACATAGTGTTTAAACATTAACAATAATAAGGCCACTGTACTGTACATATTGAGAAAAGTTCCTATGATTTATGCAACAGATCACTCAGCTGCATTCATTTACATGAGAGGACTGAGTACTGCACTTTCTGTCTATGTACATTAGAGCATTGGTCAACAACAATGCACACCACTCCCTCCCACCAGCCCAAACTATCATGAGAGACCACTTACCCACATGCCAACCATTTCCTAAGTGGCAGACATCTGAAAATTTGCAGTCACATATGCCAACCATTCTCTCAGGCAAATATTGTATATGCAGACATATCAAAATTTGCAGTCATAGATGTCAACCCCATCCTAATACGCAGACTTCTAAAAATTTGCAGTCACGTATGCCAACCATTCTACCATGCAAATATATGCAGACATCTCAAAATTTGCAGTTACATATGTCAACCATTTCCTAATACGCAGACATCTTTGCAATCACACTCAGGGCCACATTCTCTTTGGCTTACTAGGCTATCTAGGACTACTTCCTCATCAAGTTGTTAATCAAATTTCATGTTACTATTCTCTCAGATGTTATTCATGGTTCTATAATATGCAGACAGACTGCATAAATAACAAATGTGAGATTATTAACCCTTAAGCCCAGGGATATCTTTTAAATTAAATTCTTGCCATCTCCTGACAATTTCATTCAGCTTGGGATTGATCTTTTGAACTTAAGGGTGTAGATACAGCCTTAATATATCCCTTCAAAAAGGAAGTCCTTTCCTTAGCTGAATGAAATACTCTGGCAGCAGAAGAGTAAAACATAAAGGACATCACTCTATTCAAGAGGTTACTATGCCAAATGCAAAACAGGCTGATAAAGAATACTGCTAGAGAGCATCTAAACCCAAAATTATACAGCCCCTATTTTCACTCCAATCTACAGTATATACATCTTCATACACATTAAATTTTTTGAGAGTTTACATAAAAGCTTTTTCTTACCAAAGTACAAACATCCATCTCTTTCTGTCACACCTCTATCAACAAATATTCTTCATCCTTTTACTCAAAATGAACGATCCAAACAACAATAATAATAAAAATATAATAATAATAATAATAATAACAATATTAATAATAATAATAGTAATAATAATAATAAAAAGTTGTATAGCAAGTCTTCATTATATGCTGGTGATGTTTTCCAATATATGACAACTTTTTCCATACACCTAATACTGTGAATTATGGGTAAGTGGCAAATCAGCTTCATAGGCAGCAACCAACAGACAATTTTTCTGTATAATACTGAAGATGTAAATGCAAAAAAGAACATCAGGAAAAGAAACATAGTGTGAGTACTTTCCATACTCTGCATATTACTTACAGATGAGCAAAATCCTCATTATACTGCTTTTCCTTTAGTGTTCTTTTCTGGCTTTAGCCTACCTCCTCAGTAACTTTATTAAGCAGCAGCCTATTAAAGTTACACAAGTAGAGTTGCCATATCAGTAGGCGCCAGACTGTCACTAAGACCACAAAACTCCAGAAAATGCTAGAAATGTCATTCGTCTCTAATATATTGCTAAACTGTGGCAAAATCTCTCAAAAATAGTTTGATTTCATACTGCTGGACTCAAAAACTTTGCATGAGAGATGTGAATATCTCTACACAGCACTAAATTGGCGACCTTAGTTTACCTAGAAAACAAATTTGCCAATTTTTCCTACATTACACTACAGTATTTACTGTACAGATAAAGTTGTGATATTTCCAAATGCATCCTTCACTTACAATGAGGACTGCCTATGTATCCCAAGGTAGGTGGCAACCATGAGTTTAAAGCTGCTGGTGAGGGACAGAGGACAACGGATCGCATTGAAACACTTTTTGGTGCCAAGCGTTTGCTCTGCTTGACGAACAGGTATGGATAATGGCGAATGGTTACAGCCAATCCCGTATTACCCAATCTGAGGTCTACAGGCTAGGCTGCCATAGTCCAGTACATTATGGTAAATGACCAACCTCCTTCCCTCAGTGGCATTATATGACTGAAAAACCATCAGCCACCTTTTGGGGATTGAACTTATGCATGGCTGTCATTCCAACTGGGTCGCTCGATCCACTGGACCACCAGGCACCTTACAGATAATGGGTACTATATAAAACACATCAATGTAACACACAGCTTCTAGCATGAGAATTGTGTGTGCCCTGTTTGTCAAATGGGAGAGTAAACACTTGGAACCATTTCACTGATACGACTCACAGCGTATTATTTGGGGGTTTGGGGGTCGGCTTGGCAGAGCAGAATACTTGGATAGCATAACAGAGAACTAAATACTCAACGAAAGGCTAAACGCACATCTAAGACTTTGTAGGTAACTATGTTTATTATGCTCACATGAAGAAGAGTATCATATAATACTAGCTAAGCATTAACGTGTACTCAGCTAGGCATAAAGTCTGAATGCATGTTTAACCTTGAGATAAGTACAGTGTCTTCTGTATTAACCCATTCAGTATGATGTCATCTTACCCTGCTTTTTCTTGCTATTTCTGCACGATTTTATTCGGCACGAAAGGCTTCTTGCATTGGAAGTGTTAGATGTAAGCTTTTTAACCTCTCTCCTACAATAATCTTACCTTGAATAAAATCATCTGGATATAACATGAAGAAACAAAAACAAGACTTCATTTTAGTGAAAGGGATAATCGAAGGCCTAATTCAGCAGGTCACGGCACACAGGGCGGGAAGCAAGTATACTCAGTGGGGGCTGAATAAATTTTTTAAGCGTACGGACTTTTATAACTTTACTACAACCAACACAAAACCAGCATGATAACTGTTCAACACTCTCTCTTTCAATGGCACCAGGTGCTGGACAGGGATGCCTTCATGTGGTGGCACTAATATCACTGGGCAGCTTCACTACCCAGTGCTCCACTGCCCAGTAATACAAATATCCCTCTATTCGCTCCCTATCCCCAAAAGGAGAAAGGGCCTCAGACTGCAGGAGACTGGCAACTTCACCCTGCAATCCACCAGATTCACATTCATATGAGCCTGGGGCCACAACATCAACACTGGCAATGTGTCACCAACACAACAACACTCCACCACAATCTCTTTGTCATTTTAATTCTAAGTGGACAGAAGTGTCCACCCATAAGTGCAATCATTTTCAATGCTAATATAAAACAGATGTGATCATGAAAGAGAAAAATGTGCAACTGGATCTGATAAAGAAAAACAGAGAAGTACCCATTGAAAAAAAAAAAAAAAAAAAAAAAAAAAAAAAACCCTTGCGGCAATCCATAAATAGTCTAAAAGCTACGGTCATACAGAAATGCTTAATCACCGGGTAATTCTTTGACAATTTCTGCCACAAAGTAAGACTGAGCTTGGCCTTCATGTCCAGACAATCACATTAATACCAGTCAGGGTCTACTCTCCTTATCAATAAAAATTACTTCTCTATAACTGCATACTTTTTATGTCAAAGTTACAAAGTCATATAAAATATTATACTGTAATCCTCATCTCCCATCCCATCAGTATTTTCCAAGTTTTGCCTATTATCACAGAAAGTTATTTTTACAGCACCAATAAAACTCTAGCATACCGAGTCTATCAAAAAAACTTGGGACTGTTCATAATCAATGTGCAAAGGGCTGAAATTTTGTACTTAAATTATTTACTAAAAACAAAATTTAACTAATATACCTATTCAAATCAAGGAACGTGAAGCCCATATGCAAGTAATATTATTAAAGTACAGTATATATGTTCATTTGTAAATATATATTTAAAGTGAATAAAAATAAGTTCCATGTAACTGACATAACATATATATATACAGTATATATACCATATATGTTTATATATAAATGTATATATAAGCTACATCTACATAACAGGTCATGGACAATGGGAGGAATCTACTATCCTGGAAGAAGGCCTTGCTTACAGTTGGACGTTTACTTGGAAGCTTTGTGCACGTGACCTGCTGTCTCCACTACCTTCTGCTCACCACTAGAATCCATGCTGCATAATTCTCGGTGATGTGTTTGCACTGGCTAACAATACAGCCACTAGACTACCTGCCCATTCCCGCTTCAGAAACAATTAGTAGCCCCAATCACCCTACAGAACCCAGCATCAACGGTGTGACAGCTATTCTACCAGAATAATGAAGAAATTAAGCAAGGATGGAGGTTAGGCATTACTGAGGTATCCTAATAACCTAAATTGAATATCAAAACAAAGACAGCAGAGTGTCCACCGTTGATAAAGATGGGAAATAAAAATATGGGAAAACTCGGCATTGGCACACAAAATCTGTTTTGTTCAGAATGTGGTAAAGCACACAAACTATGCCACTAAATCTTAGGTAAAAATTATTAAAATAGCAGCTGCATAACATCATACAGTTGAGGGTATGAGTGCTACAATATACAGCAGTCCATGATATGATGACACTGAGTGGGAGTCTCATCTTGGCACTTGTCTAATTAAATCCTGCTGAGCAGACTGTCCAGCACAAACAAGAACATTATCCATCACATACAAAGAGCATTTGATGCTTATATCCAATAAAATACAAGGGTGGGCATGGCTAGGTATGCTTCACATGTAGGATGCAGACTGTCTGTACCACTGGCTGTCACCTGAACCCATATTCTCATCAGTTAAGGAGGCTCCCTAGCACCTCATCCTTACCAGTTTATTTCTGTATATGGCACATTAATATTATCTTGTATGTTAACTATGCAATCTAGTCAATATCAATCATCACTAACATGCAAGAGAATAGTAAAGTGTAGGATGCAAAATAAATAACTAAGAATGAGGTGTAAGAGAGCCTCCCACTCCGACCAAAATATGGGCTCTAATCACTACGGTAGTCGTACCCAAACAGGGGCCACTCATGGTCACCCAAATGAGAACTTCAGTCCTTTTTTTCTTCAATAAAGTTCCCGACTAGCTCCAGACCTTACTGGCTGTTTAAACCACCAATCAGTCCTCCCCAAGGCCTGGGTCTGTGGCTGTATTACTTGGGTAGCAGCATCAGTTTACTTTTTAGGTCCAAAAAACCAATGCACTACAGGAGTCGCACGCCCTGAGTACCCTGAAGGACAAAAGGGAGGCTATGTTGAGGGTGGAGGGTGGGTGGGGATAGGGGGCTTGGGAAGCTGGATAGGTGGGCTATGGTTGCAGTGGTGGTGGCCCAGAGAGGGGTGAGGAAGGTGGGGGGCTCCGAGAGAACTCACTTCACCATCACGTCAGTCTCTACCAGCGAGTCCTGCCCAGTCATAGTTCCCTGCCCTCACGATGGCCCATCCTTGCCCTCCTCATAGTCCTTCTGGTCCTGCTGTTGCTGAGTAATATGCGGTGATGGAGACTGCTGAACTTGCGTCATGGGTCCCTGGGTAATTTGTGGGAGATTTCCTTGCTGTGCCTGTGGGGATTGCTGGGAGTTGAGTGGGTTGTTGCAGTTACGTAGGACACTGTACACACTGTCCACCTTGCTCAGGGTCTCCAGGAATGGCACCAGGTCCATCAGCTCTGAGTCACTCATATCGTCAAACCACGATGACACAGGCACCTGCAAATAATAATGCACATTACAGTACCCATCAATTAAGCTATGTTTTAAATCATCTACACACTAATGTAAGTTATTCCATTAACTAACGTAACTTCTGATTTAATAATGATAATGTACAACAAAAATGTCAATACAGTAAATACAGTGTTTGTAGGTAAAATATTTAAGTACAAGTAAATAATTTGTCATCACCATCATTCATACCCTGCTTCCCATTTTTCTAAAGTGGTGGAAAGACCTAGAGCACAGCTCTTTGACCTCTTTTAAAACATAATATGGGTGACTCTACACTGAGTGACAAGCCAAATGGTTTCCTGTACACCAGGAAACCATTTATTACACTGGGTGGTAACCATATAACCAAATTATGGCGCCTGGTGGTTTAGTGGGTAATTAAGACGCTCCAGTCAGATTGAGCCTGTGTAGGTTTATATCCAAGGGGTGGTTGGGGTTTACTGCTCATGTTATGGTGCTCAGGGATGAGTGAGGCTGGTCACTCTCACCTTAAATGTCAGGACCGACTTGCCTAACCCCGGGCTCCTTCGCTCCTCATGGGGCAACATAGGACTGGATGATGGATGGAATAAAAATAAACAAAGTTCATTATGTCATCATCATCACCATTACCCTATGAGTAGCACACAGAAGGTGGATGGTGCTATGAAAGCCTTGACACTAATTGGAGGTCCGAGTGTTATTGTTGTTGATCAACTCCAGTCTCTCTGGCCAAGCAAACCCATCAATCGTAGGCAAGCAACCTCCTTGCAGGGCCATCCCATACAGTATACTGATGATCACTTGTGGCTGAAAAGAGTGGAGGCTTGGTTCCTGAGTGGATGCTAAATTTGCATCTCTCCATCCAGTTAGCAGGGACACCACAACATTCTCCTCTTCACCCTGTAATTTGGTTCCATGAGTGTGAAGAGTACAAGCCAAGTGCATGAAGGTGTGTTAGTGCCCCTCATAAAGCATGAATGAGAGATTCTGACACTTCATGAAAGAAGAAAGTCAGAGTACAAGCAGAATTATGGAGGAATGACACATGGTTTCGCTTTCACTCTAACCCATGGTCAACACCAACATGGAAATTTGTAAGAGAGAGCATGACATTTTAATGTGTATATGTATGTATTTATGTATGTAAGAGGAGTGTGTAAAAAAAAAAAAGAAAAAAAAAAGTGACTTACAAATGATGCAGAGTACAAAGGTCTGCTGATAAATGCGTTGAAGAGTTCACTTAGACGGTACTATGGAGAGAATGGTGTTAAAACTACATGGTGAAAATTCATGTGAAAAGTGGAAGATGGATGCGTATAGTAACTGAGCATGTGTGAATGCAGGGTACGGCAACTGTTGAGACTAGAAGACCGACAGGATATCAGGGTGACTGGATGAATTATGAATGGGTGAACACATCATAAGACAAGGGTTTGGTACCCCTTTCGACCTAAGAGTTGACAGATTAACTATCTGGCAAGTGAAGTACATCTATGAAGAAAAGTACAAAAAATAAATGCAGATAGTTAGGCCCGAAAGGTGGTGCCAGGTCAGGGGCCTGAAAGACATATGAATGGTTGTTAGCCTGAATATAACAAAATAAGACAGAAAATTGCAAGCTTACTGGGTTAACAAGCATCTCACGCAACACAGTAGGATCCCAATCATCAATTACGAAGCACTAAGAGAGCACATACCTCTGCCAATGCTAATCAAATTTATTACTTACTGTTGTAATTCCTCTCTCCTACTAAACAATTACTTTTATGGTCTCACATAAATTAATTCTACATCTTAAGCCTGCCACATTACATAAGCTCAGAGAGCACATACCTAAACTTATGCCCCCCCAAAATTATCAGTTACTCCAGCTTCCACATCTGGATCATCTAAAAATCTAATAAACTCTCCTTTGCCTCCATGTCTGCCTATCCACCAAATTTCATTAAAAATACATAATTTCCATCCTACTTAATTAGTAGAGGTCATAATGTACAAAACTGTACCATTACAGAGAGATCAATTAGGTCAACAAGTAAGCAGTGTCAAAATGTTTGTAAAACATAATACAAAATGTTTTCAAGGAAACCTACTGCCTAAAACAATCTCTCAAACTATCATCAAAGCAAGTTCATATCAACTCTTCAGTTTGAAGATGACATATTTTGTTTATTCTTGTGCTACCAGTTGAATTCATTCCACATACAGGAGCCCCTGGTGGTAAAATGAGTTCATCACAGCTGCATGTAACCCCTTCAGTTAAAAACAAATTTCAAATAAAATAATATCACCATGTGGCTATTGATGCTGCTGTTACTGAATAACCCAGGTCTGTCTGGTTGAGCAGACCCATTAACTGCAAACATACAATCACTCCTCCAAGACAATCCCTTGCAGTGAGCTGATGTTCCCTTCCAGCATAGAGCACCTTGCCATAGCAAGGCACATAGAAGCATGTGGAGGTATGGTTTCTAGGTGTATGTTGCAACTGTGTCTTTCTCTTCAGTTAACAGGGACACCAAAGTGAGCTCCACATCATCCTGCTACTTGGTTATATGGTTACCACCCAACATTGTACATGTTTTCCTGGATTACAGGAAACCACTAGGCTTATCAGCAAGTGTACAGTCGCCTGCATTGGAAAGAAGAATAATTACAAGACAGGAAGAATGGGCAAAACGGGAAGAGATGAGAGCATACTCAGAAAACTAATGACATAGGTGAAGGAAGAAGTGGGCAGTAATACACATCAAGTGAGTGGGTGATGGGTGCCCCAGTCTATCACCAGGTCACCCCTATCAAGTGGTAAAAAGGCTAAAATACAAATAATGCCATCATCGAGAGAAAAACTCACAGCATTGTCAGGGTGGAAGATATACGAAGCTGGCGAGTTGTCCATAATGACGACTTTATGGAGGTCACGTCCAAGGCGGCCGAGGTCCTTCACATAGTTGCCCCGGTGGAAGACGCAAGACTCTCGGAACAGCCGTGCACGGAACACTCCCCACTTGTCAAGCAGGTTGGCCACTGGGTCTGCGTACTGAGGGGAGGATCTGTATCAATTACTGTGCATGGTTTGTGAATTGTGCTGTATGGGGAGGGGGAAAAAAAAAAAATCATCAATTTGTGTCAGTCTACTGCAAGATACAGGTCTCGACAAACTTTTCCCACTCTGACCCACTGGATGTCAGCCTGTTTCATCCATGTCTAACATTGTTGTGGGTTTCATTCCCTCTCAAAACAGCCATGCCTAAAACACTCCCTACTTTCCACTTGACACTTACCTAGCAGACTGATTACTGGGTCTGTGTACTGCAAAGTGGTGGGTGAATTTTGTCATCGATTGGATTGACTAACACCTGCTGAGCTGATTCTTTGTACAGTAGCTTACTTCCCTCGAGTCATTTTGCAGACCTTCACTGTGCCTCATAGGAGGTCTGCAGTGCAGCAAGGGTTAAATGGTTTATCAACATATGTACTATACTTTTTTTTTTGTCGACACAAAAGTAGAAATATGGCTTCATGCAGTGGCAGTGATACCACTGGACAGAGGAGCTACCCATTTACATAAATGTCCCATAACTCCCTCCCTATCCCCTGAAAGGAGGATGGTGATCAATAAAAGTGCAACTTCATCCTGTTGTCCACCAGGTTCACATACTGATGAACTAGGGACCACAAAAATAATATATTCTCTGAAACAACCAATGCCACCAGCAATTCTGAAACAGTTTATACATTCACCTTATGCAGTAATTCCTTCACTTTCCCAACCTCAATTCATTATAATGTACGCTGGCCAAGCAGTGAATAACCTCTGCAAAATTAAGTCACATTCTCTAGCACTGTTTATCAGTGTTTCGATACTATGCTTTACAGTTGCAGCAGCATTTTCATAAGTTGTAACAGCTCGTAATTTCAGTCCACCCACCAATTCCCTTATCGATCATAAATATTTTACAACCTCCTTCATACATTTACAATAACTGCTACATTATAATTATGCAAATACTGTACTCTTATATTCAAGGACAATAATTGGATATACCTGTATCAATACAGGTTCAACTGCACAGTGTTTACCAATAATTCATTTATTCATTATACTGCATACGATAAAATCATATTAGCACTGTACCTTGGCTAGACTGGCAGTGAAAAGTACACACTCATACAACTCCCCCATCTTCTGCAGGAAGTCATCTACAAATGGTCGCTTTAATACATAAACTTGGTGGATGGTTCCATCTATTTCAACAGGAACTATGAAGTCTGCATTGCTGATTGGCTGAAACAGAAAAGCATTTTCATTCATTCATTCACCATCTAATCCTTTGTTGCCCCATGAGGAGCATAGGAACCCAGGGCAAGGCAAGTTGGTCCTGACATTTAAGAAGACAGTGACCAACCTCACTCATCCCTGAATGGCATTATGTGAACAATAAACCCCAACCATCCCTTGGATATGAACCGACACATCCAGTTGATGTGCTTTTATTACCCACTCAACCACCTAGTGCTATAGTTTGGTTATATGACTACTACCCAGCATAGTTAATGGTTTCTTGGTGTACAGGAAACCATTTGGCTTGTCACTCAGTGTAGAGTCACCCAAAGCAGAAGGAAGAGGAAAGAATGAGGGAAACAACAACAAATGAGGAAAGAAGCATGGAAGAGAGGAAAGGGCAGCCACCTGAGAGCAGCAATGCATCGAGTGAGTGGATGGTGAGCACCCCCATCTACCACCAACAGAAAGGCAAACATATACAAATACAGAGTAGATTTTCAGGAGTACATGACAAGAAAAAGGAAGGGGAAAAAAAAAAATTATTATAACTTTCTTGCAATTTACCAATTCAAAGTAATGTCTTTTGTGGTACCAACATGACCCTCTGCCTGCTCGTATAAATATCCCTCAACTGTCTCCTTATCTCCTGAAGGAAGGATGGTGGACTGCAGATGAAAGACAACTTCATACTGCAGTCCATCAAGTTCACATCCATATGATCCTAAGGCCACAACAACAAGACATGGTAATTCTTTGTCTCACTCTCACAAAATATGGAGGGCATAAGGTCGTCAAAGTAAGCTAGAGAGTAAATAGTTAAATTTTCAAAGACTCATTTATGTATATATATACAGCGTCAAAGTAAGCTAGAGAGTAAATAGTTAAATTTTCAAAGACTCATTTATATATATACAGTATATATATATATACAGTATATATATTTGCACTAAGCACCATAACATGTGCCTACTAAGCACTATGCACCATACTGTGCCTGCTAAGCAAAGAACATTCCCTCTCCTTACAGGAAAAACTATTAAGGATGGAAGGAGCGTTGAAAGGAAGGTAAAGATTACTGGGAGGGGGGGGGAATCTACCTTGAGCTCTGCGTGTGATGGAATGGCAAGGAACTTAAACTATACAATGAACCTGAAAACAATACTCAACAAAAAATATAATCAAACACTGGATAGCAAATGATGAATTAAACGGAGGGAATTACAAGCGTAAACAAATGGTTAATATAAAATACACTTTATGTGAAACAAGCACCAGCAAGGTCCATGATCATCACTAACTTGGCCAACTTCCTCCATCCTGCAAAATCAGCAACAGATAACAGCCCCTGACGAATCATATCCAGGCTACTTTGTCCTTGCCTACTTTTTACACTTTTTAAACCTTCATTCTTTCTCATTTACTCTTAAACTACAGGCAAAGTTTTCTAGCGTATTATGTCGTATAAGGATTACATTCCATGGCAACTTGTATCGGAGTTTAATCCCTTGATTCCAATGAAGATCTCATAATTTAATTCTTGATGCTTGGATGATTTTATTCTGGCTGGGAGAGACATTTGGAATTGGAGGGGTTAGCTATTGCCTTCATTTAACTCCTTCAATGCTAGGGATACCTTCTAAAGTAAAATCAAGTGGAAGTTGCAAGAATAAACTATAAATAGGCATCATCATCTTGTAGGAGTTAAGGGATTCAAGTCACAGCACACTTGAAGATTCAAACATGTTAATCTTACAGCATTTCTCGGAAAAGAAAAAGCCTAATAGCATGAAATCCAGAGCTAATAGCTACAAGCACTATATCTTTGCCTATATCCAGATGAGTATTTCATATACATACTGGTAAGTAAAAGTGCTAAAAGGATTAAATGTACTGTTCCATATTTCTCTGGCACATTATCCTGCTATCTTGTCAAGTTACTCTACTCCAGGGAAGGCACAAAAACATGAGAACAATCTAAAAAATTATTTTTAAAATCTGCCAATATAAAACGTCACAAAAATACAAGTACAGCACTAAATATGAGAATACTGAATATTTTACAAAAACCACTTACATAAAAACAGGATGTATTTCCTTTAACTCACTCCCTTCTACACTGCCCACCTCCCAGTCTATATGGTGGCTAAAACAGTTTATCAATCGCTGAATTCTCACATATACATGCATAAAACTAATGCCACGCTTCCTCCTAAGGGATCCTTATACTGAGACTGGCAATAGCACAGCTGATGTTTTCTATGAACTGGAAGCTAAATCCAGTGCCAAAACCAGCTAATTATTCCCAACAGTTCCTGAAACTGCTGTGAAACAAAAAACCTGAGAAGTATCATAATATCTGTAACAATGTCAGAGCCTCAGCTTGGACTTTGACTCCAATGTACTTGTGGCTAAATGTTTCCTGCCTGAGTGTGATGACTGTGTGGCTAAGCACCAAGCTTGAAGCTACATTTCACGCTCACGTTGGCACAATAGGAGCCACCCATCTACTACCTCCACCCATTTATACTCTCTTTGCCTTAACTGATCATAAAACTGCCATCTCTCCATCTTGAATAATAAGCTGCACAAGAGTTGGACAGAATGTGGTGCTGGTGATGACATGGATGCTGGACCATAGTAATGTCTTATTCTGACATCGAGCTACGAGAAATAGGCTGCAAAAGGCCGAAAATTCTGCCAAATTAAAGCAAATGAATTACACTATTGAATTTTCTCATCCTCACCTTAAACGAGGAGTGCACCAATGTCTCGTCCAGGTCAATGACCATGCACTTTTTGTGCATGTCACGGTGGAGGACCGACGGTAGGAGGTGGCGCTGGGGTCCCGTGGAAGGGGAGATAGGGTAGGGTGATACATCCTCTGGCACACATACCCCATTGGCAGACCCACTTGACTCATTCTCCCCAGACACGCAGCAACAGAACAGCGTCCGAAAGATACTGCGCTTGGGCTTCTTATTATTTTGACCATTTTGACTTCCTGCAAGAGAGAGAAGACTGTGAATATTTTCTCAATTCCAGTTATCCACAAAAAAGAAAGTCCCAATATGCTATGATACACACAACTACTGCTGTACATCCCTAACAGTCCAAATAGTGCTTTATTACCACTACTACCATACTTTAAAGTACCAGTAGTGAAGATCACAAAATTCAACATAACACAAGATGAAAACAATGACCATGGTTACTAGTTGTTGCTGTTGCTCCTGTGACCCAAGAATCACCTGGATGTGAACCTGGTCGACTGCAGGCTGAAGCTGCCCTTCTTCTGTAGAACACTATCCTCCATTTAAGGGATGGAGAATTGTGAGTCGTCTGCATAAACAGGGAGCAGCACTACCTAGTCATATCAGTGCCACCAACTGAAGATGTCCCTCTCCGGCAAACACAAATGCCAAAAAAAATCATGACAGCCTACTTCAAAAACAAAATGATGATCTATCTATCTATCTATCTATTGCCAGACGCCTCAATCCCATTCGGGGTGGCCACAAACAAACCGCCTCCACGTCGCCCTGTCCCTCGCCATTTCACTGCCCTGCTCCCAACTCACACCCCCCTCTCTCATATACCTCTCCACCCCATCCCTCCATCTCATGATGATGATGTAAAATAAATAGGATAGTGATGGTCACACCAGGCTTTTCCTAAGCTCAAGAAAACTGTATGAAAGATTTAAAACAATATAAAGACAACTTGCCTTTTTATCATGCTACTACTTGATGACTTCATCCTGTTTACAAGAGAACCCCCTGACTGAATGTATCGACAAGAATTACTTCTAACCCCTCTAGACTTCCTACAGCTGATTAACACTATCTGGCAATAGTATGTGCTTAAAAAGACACTGTGCAAAATAGGCTAAAAGGAGAGGCAGCTGAATTAAAACAAGCTGAAGATGGCACGAGGGATGGGGAGAGCAGAAGGAATGGGTGAGGGCATGAAGGGGAGGGTGATATGACAGAGGGCAAAGGACAACAGGTAGGGTATAGTAGGGTATGACAGGGCAAGGCTAGACAAAGGAGAGGATGGGTGACTCACGGCAAGTATGGAGAAGAGGGTGACAGAATACAATGGGAGAGGGGATAGCACAAGGCAGAGGAAGAGAAGGGTAACAGAGGACAGTGGAGGAGAATGACAGGGCAGGACAGGGTAGTGAGGGTGAAAGGGGATGGGGGAAGGGAACAACAGAAGGTTGGGGAGCGGAAGGAGAGGGGAGGGGAGGTGACAGAGGAAAAGATAGCGAGGGAGGCAAAGGTGTATTAAGCTTACAGGTGGTCAGTGTTGAGTGTGCTGAAGTGTGGCTGAGAGAGTCACACCAGACAAAGGAGTCATTATCACCAGTCCTGCTCACCCAGTAGTCTCACTTACACTTCACAACAACACAGCCCTTCACTGCTTTCTGCATGCCTTCACAACCTCCATTAATTAAATTAACTGTAGTAATGCCACACACTGAATCTAAATGAGCCCACAAACTGCCACATAACTTAGTTATATTGTACTGTGTTCATTTAAATGTGTGTGTGTGTGTGTGTGTGTGTGTGTGTGTGTGTGCACTACACACGAGTACGTTAATTAATAATACATGCCGAATATTACACAAATGAAATTCAAGCCAGAGAATGAAGTGCACTGAACTCTGTCCAATTAATACACACAATGGCCATTCTGCACTCTTACTGCTGACGTGCATGACCACATAATAAACCAGCCTGGACAAGCACCACTATATAAATTCACTTGGTTCAAAAGCATCAAGTGACCAAGAACGCAAGTGCATTAACGAAATTCAATACTGTATATAATTTACAAGCACGAGGTAAAGTCATCCACACTAAAGGTCAGAACGTGGAATTTGGCGCTGCTCATAAGTAATCCATTTGAAGAACCTATCCTCTTTTTAGTCATCTCAACAGCAAGGAAGCTGAGGTTGGAACAGCAGTGTAATAGGTAAAGAATACAAGAATAGGAAGGGACTAGAAGGGGGGGAAGGGGAAGAGGAGTGCAGGGGGTGTGCCACGGGAAGGGATAGCTGGTTGGAATGGAGGGGTAGTGGCGAAGGGTGAGGGTGGGAGGGAGCGAGAGGGGAGCTGGGGAGAAGAGGGGGGGAGAAGGAGAGGGGAGAATGAGAAACACGGGATGGGAAGGTGAGGTGAGAGAGTAAGAAGAAGAGGGAGATGAGATGACAATAGACAGTGAGGAAGGAGAGTAAGAAGTATAAGAGAAGGAAGATGAGAGAGAGAGAGGGAGAG